>NC_090816.1:56475758-56781798 GCF_000390325.3 Nicotiana tomentosiformis | reverse complement strand
CAATAGCTGACGGATATCCAACTACATTCTTCAACATAGACATATGGAATATCGGGTGCACTAATGATATCTTGGGTGGTAGCTTAAGCTTGTACACCACTTGTCCGATCCTCTGGATGATTTTGTATGGCCCGACATACCTCGGACTTAATTTCCCTTTCTTACCAAATAGCATTACGCCTTTTATGGGGGAAATTTTCAAGAATACCCAATCATCTTCTTTGAACTCCAAATCCCTACGACGAACATCCGAATAGGACTTCTAATGACTCTAAACAGTCTTCAACCACTCCTTAATGGTCTTAACTTTTTCCATAGCCTGATGCATGGGGTCTGGCCCTATCAACTCTGCTTCCCCAATTTTGAACCACCCAATGGGAGATCTACATCTTCTACCATACAATGCCTCAAAGGGGGCCATATGAATACTAGCATGAAAGTTGTTGTTATAAGCAAACTCTATGAGTGGAAAATGATCATCACAGCTACCCTTGAAATCAAGGACACAAGCACAAAATATATCCTCAAGCGTCTGAATAGTCCGCTCTACTTGCCCGTCCGTCTGTTGATGGAAGGCTGTACTAAGATTCACCTTAGTACCCAAACCTTGCTGAACTTTCTACAAATATTTGCCGTGAACTGAGCCCCTCGATCGGAGATGATAGAAACTGGAGTGCCATGCAGCCTGACTATTTCATTGATATACAATTGAGCATATTGTTCCGCTGCTAAAATTCAGACACCTTGCCACAAAGTTCGCCATATTCCTTTTCATGTCATTCCACCAATAGACTTCCTTGAGATCGTGATACATCTTTGTACAACCCGGATGCACGGAATACCCAGAAGCATTAGCCTCGATCATGATTCTTTCCCGGAGACCATCTATATTCGTGTACCATCATCCATGCCAAGTGCAAAAGCCATAGTCTTATGTTTATGAATCTCCACCTTCAGTTGTACCAACAATGGATCGTTGTATTGCTTCTCTTTGACTTCCACAACAAGCGATGGTCCATCCTTATTTTGCACAATTACCCTTTCTTCACTAGAGTCCGCAAGACGAACTCCCAAACTGGCTAGCTGATGAACCTCCCTGGCCAACGACCTTTGACATGCCGCCAAGTGAGTCAAACTACCCATAGATTTCCGGCTAAGAGCATCCGCCACAACATTGGCTTTCCCCGGGTGATACAGAATATTGATGTCATAATCCCTGAGTAACTCAAGCCATCTTCTCTACCTCAGATTTAGCTCCTTTTGTTTGAAAATATATCGAAGACTCTTGTGGTCCGTGAATACATCAACATGGACCCCATACAAATAATGACGCCAAATCTTCAATGCAAAAACCACCGCCGCAAGTTCTAAGTCATGAGTTGGATAGTTCTTTTCGTGATTATTGAGTTTCCTAGAAGCATAAGCTATAACATTGCCGCGTTGCATTAATCCATACCCAAGCCCGATCCTTGAAGCATCGCAATATACCACAAACCCTTCCGTACCCTCTGGTAGTGTCAACACCGGCGCCGTAGTCAATCTCGATTTTAACTCCTGCAAGCTCCTTTCACAAGCATCAGACCATTGGAACTTAACCGCTTTGTGAGTCAATTTAGTCAACAGAGAGGCAAGAGTAGAGAACCCCTCCACAAACTTCCTATAATACCCTGCTAAGCCCAAGAAGCTGCAAAAATCGGTTGGCATTGTAGGTCTAGGCCAATTCTTTACTGCTGAAATCTTTTGAGGGTCAACCTTTATTCCTTCTCTAGAGACAACACGACCCAAGAACATGACAGATTCTTGTCAAAATTCACACTTTGAAAATTTCGCATACAATTGGTGATGATAAAGAGTCTACAAAACTGCCCTGAGATGATCGGCATGGTCCTCCCGACTTTGTAAATATACAAGAATATCGTCAATGAATACTATCACAAAGGAATCTAGAAAAGGCTTGAAAACTTGATTTATAAGATCCAGGAAAGCCGACGGGGCATTTGTTAGCCCAAAAGACATTACCAAAAATTCAAAGTGCCCACACCGAGACCGGAAAGCTATTTTTGGAATATCTTGCTCCCTGATCTTGAATTGGTGGTACCCGAACCGTAAATCAATTTTGGAGAAGTACCTAGCGCCCTGCAACTAATCAAACAAATCATCTATTCTTGGTAATAGGTATTTGTTTTTGATTGTGACTTTGTTGAGCTGCCGGTAGTCAATACACATCCTCAGTGATCCATCATTCTTCCTCACAAAGAGAACCGGTGCATCCCATGGTGACACAATCGGTCGGATAAAACCCTTCTCTAACAAATCCTTCAATTGTTCCTTTAGATCCTTCAATTCTGCTGGTGCCATCCTGTAGGGCGGAATAGATATAGGTTGCGTGCCTGGCATCATATCAATCCCAAAATCAATCTCCTTATCTAGCGAAATTCGAGGGAGCTCATCAGGAAAGACCTCCAGAAATTCATTCACAACTGGCACAGACTCGAGTGTAAGTGCCATAGCGTCGGTATCCGTAACCCGGACCAAGTGATAGATACACCCCATATTAATCCTCTTCGTAGCCTTAAGGTAAGAAATAAACCTACCCTTCACATTTTCCCCCTTCCACTCAACAACTGGCTCACTTGGAAATTCAAACCTCACAGTTCTAGTCCGGCAATCGAGCTTGGCAAAACATGAGTAAAGCCAATCCACCTCCATAATTAAATCAAAATCGACCATCCCCAATTCAATGAGATCGGCCACGGTGTCCCGACCACGTACCGTGACAATACAACCCCTATAAACCCGTGCGACCACAGTAGACTCGCCAACCGGAGTAGATACAAAGAACGGCTCATGAAGCTTTTCCGGTTCTATCCAAAATTCCATAGCAACATAAGGGGTAACATAGGACAAGGTGGAACCAGGATTAATAAGAGCATATACATCATGAGTTTGGACAGTCAATATACCTGTGACAATACCTGGAGAAGCCTCTGCACTCTGGCGACCACTCATAGCATAGAAATGGCTGGGTCCTCCAGAACTCTGCGCACCACCCCTAGCTGGACCACGCCCTGCTGGCGCTGGAGTGCCTCGAGCTCTAGAGGGTGCTGAAGATGCAGCAACTGCAGAACTGGATGGTTGTGCTATGCCCCTACCCGCACCATGGAAGGATAAACAACACTTTCTCCGAATATGACCCCTCATTCCACACCGGTAACATACCGGCAGGTCCTGATAGTAGATCCCCATATGCATCCTCCTATACTTGGGGCATGGGGGCCTCCACTGCTGTTGGATTCTCCCTCCTGATCAGCCCTGATGGTGGCCCCCCCTGCTGCTCTTATTAGGCCTGAAGCGACTCACTTGCTGCTGACTGTGCCTAGCTGGCGATGTAGTGGCTGAAGACTGAGCATAAGACTGGGATGGACCTAATGACCCTCCCCTAAAAACTGATCTTTCACTACCAAATGAATCTCTAGGGTTGCTCCCGGACCGGGCCTTGCTGGTGTCTTCTTGCTCCCTTTTGTTCTTCAACTTACGGTTCTTTTTAGCTTAAGCAAATTCTACAATTTTCCCATAATTCATATCTGTATTCAAGGCAGTGGTGGCAGCCTCATCAATAACCAAATGGCTAAGACCCTGCACAAACGAACACACTCTAGCCTCCATAGTGGGCATCATATGAATAGCATATTTAGACAAACGCGCAAACTCCATGTGATACTCCCACACACTCTTACTTCCTTACTTAAGGTTCTCAAACTTTTCGACACAAGCTGCCCTAGTCTCGGCCGGCAAGAAATTGTCCATGAAAGCGTCAGCAAACTCACCCCACCTCACCGGAGGGCTCCCCTCCTCCTGAGAGTCCTCCCATAGCTCGAACCAAGAATAGGCCACCCCTTTTAGGTAGTAGGCGGGCAACCCCACTCCCTCCGTCTCAGTAGCACGCATAACCCGAACAGTCTTATGTATCGCATCAATGATGTCCTGTGGGTCCTCCTCGGGATTAGCACCCTTTAACACTGAAGGATCCAACTGCAGAAACATGTTCACCCTATAACTAGTAGAATCCTCTTGTGGGCTAG
Source organism: Nicotiana tomentosiformis (assembly GCF_000390325.3). Taxonomy (NCBI): domain Eukaryota; kingdom Viridiplantae; phylum Streptophyta; class Magnoliopsida; order Solanales; family Solanaceae; genus Nicotiana; species Nicotiana tomentosiformis. The sequence goes on along the minus strand of NC_090816.1, from coordinate 56,777,716 downwards.
AAGGTGTGGGTGCAACATTCGACCTTTGGGCCTGAGAAGCCACTATCTGAGTTACCATTTGAGTAGCTCCCCTATGATCCCCATCAAAAATGCCAGAACCGGAAGCTGGGATGGAGGTATAACTGGAATATATGGTAGAGGAACCGTCACACCCTCAGCAGGTGTAGGGGCTGGTGTGGCCTGGCTAGGTGTAGTGGAATCAGGCAGTGAAGCAGTCGGGGGATTATCCTCACTCCTCGGGTATTCACCCGCATCATCAAATAGAGGGTCAACTGCCACTCCTGAAGCAGCATTAGCCCCTTGTCCAGTTCTTTCTCTCTTCTTAGGTGCCATATACTAAAAGTTAAAGGAATACACGAGTTAGAGGAGGAACAATTGCACAATTAGTTTCATCGCACGATCTAGAATATCAAAGAAGGGTATTGTTCCTAAATGTCCAAGTAGCCTCCAACTTATAGATGTGGTCGACAACACACTGATAAGAAGGACCCTACCGGATATGGCTTCGAGACATCCTAGGACACTTTAAAACTTTAGGCTCTGATACCAAGTTTTTCACGCCCTAACCTCGGGGAGCACGATCGGCGCTCAACCGAGTGGACCCGGCCGAGCAAGCCTCGTAGACACTATCTACCTGACTCACCTATGATCTAGATAAGGCATGCTCTCATTAGTTAGGCAGTAGAAAGTTCATACACATATATACATTACTAAGTTATTTTATTTTGTTACATCATTATTAAGTTTTAAAATACATACATCCTTATGACTGAGCGGAACAAGAGGCCAAAACACAACATGATCCGTTGACCTTTCTAACACCCATATACAACCCACATAGTGTCTACGGAGCCTTTAAAGATACAAAAGAGAGTAAAGATGGTGCCGGTAACAAGGCCCCGACTATATCTCAAAAAAGTGACCACACTATAAACAAAAGGTACAATACATGACCCCGGAATGAAATGGGGCTCACCGAGTTTGCTGAGAAAAGGATGCAGCACTATCTGTGTTCAACACTATCTGCTCTGGAACCACCTGCATCCATTTAAAGATGTAGCACCCCCGGCAAAAGGGACAGTAGTACTGCCGAATAGTACTAGTATGTAAACCTAAAACACTATCTCAATAGAATGAACAATAATACAGGGGGAAACAATCAAGAATGTAATATCAGCTTTAAATAACACTAAAACATCAAGTTAAGGATCACATATATTTTTAAGTCAATCCCCGCAATATTAGGTTGGACGGTTTTTAGTGCCAATATGCAACAATCCACAATACCACCGTGTTCTTACACGGAGTCCAATCTCGGCCCGATCAGCTAGGCCATCTAATTTGAGACATCAACCATATTCACAATTTCATCTACAATACCATCGCTTTCTTACACAGAGTCCGATCTCGGCCCGATCGGCTAAGCCATCTCATTTGAGACATCACCCTTTTTCAATCTGTCATCTCACTTCGTATTTCTTTCCCATCTTTTCAATACAATGGCACGAGTGGCCCCAATTATAAAGTTATTCTTTTCGCATGGTCGTATTTCATGATTCAAGTTCTTTTCCATATTCCAAATTTTTTTTTATCATCAACAACAATATTCAAAATATTAAATTCACATATGAGCAATTTGGAACAAAGGCACATAGAGGCTTTTCACATAATTTGGCATAACAGTCTTTAATCGAATTTGACTTGAGGTCTAGGCATTTTTAGCACATATTCTAAGTTTTGCACTTTTGCTCAGATGATGAGATAACATGATGAAAGCGTGGGAATACATATTACACATATAATTTCAAAACAAGCACATTCAGGATAGCAATTTCTAGGATGTTTATTTTGGGACTTGCATCGATTTCATGAATACCATGGGATTACATTCCAAGAAGAGGGGGTTTAGCCAACATACCTCAATTGAGCTTCTTAAAACTCTAAGATATTCCGGAATATTAGCAACTTCAATCTATTTTAGCAATATAGAAAAATTGAGCAAAAAATTAGGAAAACGATCATAATTCTAGCTCACTTGAGCATATTATCCAACACTAGGTGAGCATCAATGTTTTAAGGCCCTTTGTGGAAGATTCAATCATTCTCCAACCCATTCTCTACCATTTTTAGCTCACAACCTTCCCACATACTTCAAGAATACATGCATGCAAGACAATAACCCTCACACCCAATAATTATCTCCCTAATTACCCCATTTTTGTAAATATTTGAAATTACGAGCTGGGGCATAGATTCTTACCTCTTGGGATGAAGACCTAGGGTGCTTCTCTTGCTAATCTTCAAAGGTTTAAACAAGAATTGAAGAGAAATTTTTGATGAAGATCACTTTCTCCATCTAGTACTCTCTCTCTCACTCTAAAGGTATCAAAAATAAGCCCAAAATGGTCTATGGGATGTGTTTTAACGGAATAGTGTCGTGTTTATACAAACCTCAAAAATGAAGCTCCGAAACAGGTTCTGCGGTCGCATATGCGACCGCATAATGATTATGTGGTATGCGAAATGACCACTAAAATTGGGTGCCAAAACTGGAAAAGAACTGACCAGGTCTGCGGTCACTATGCGGCCCACAGACCTGTTCTGCGGTCGCATATTGCACTGCAGAATAGTTTTACGGTCATATAGTGCACCGCAGAACCTCCATCCAAAAAATCTCAAAGTGGGATATGCGACAAGAGTGCGGCCCGCGAAATGGTTATGCGGTCGCATAGTGGACTACAAAAATGACATTAAAAATGGCCCAAAAAACTGCTCCACTCTGTGGCCATTCTGCGGTCCGCAGAGTGCTTCTGCAGCCGCAGAACGGACCGCAGAAATGCCTACTTCTGCCCAACATTTTCCTTCAACTCCCCAGCCACTGTTCAATCCAAAAAGCCCGAACCGCTACTTCGGCTTCACGGAATCCGAGTTTTTAGGAAACATTTTACGAGGCCTTACATGACATTGGCTCTTTGGCCAGTTCTAGCCTTCTTCTTAGGTGCCATATACTAAAAATTAGAGTAATGCACGAGTTAAAGAAGGAACAATCTTACAATCAGCTTTATCGCACGATCAAGAACATCAAAGTAGGGTATTATTCCTAAATGTCCAAGTAGCCTCCTAATTATAGATGTGGTCGACAACACACAGATAAGAATGACTCTACTAGACATGGCTCCGAGACATCATAGGACACTTTGAAACCTTAGGCTCTGATACCAAGTTTGTCACGCCCCGACCTCGGGGAGCGCAACCGGCGCTCAACCGAGATAACCCGGTCGAACAAGCTTGTACAATACCTTCTACCCAAACTCACTCATGAATAAAGAGAAGATCTATTTTCATTAATTAGGTAGTGGGAAGATTCATGTGAACAGCAACACCAATTCATTATCAATAGTTTCATCATCAATAAGTTTCAGAATATATATAGTTTCCTAGTTTGATGTGGAACGTGTGATGCAGTTACCAAAATTACTAGTTTTACTTTCCCAACACCGACATACCACCCACACAATATCTGTGGAGCCTCTAATAGATACAAATGAGTATGATGATAGTGCTGGCAACAAGGCCCCGGCTATACCTCAAAACATAATACATAAGGACAAAAGATATACGACCCTGAATAAGGTGGGGCTCACAAAGTCAGCTGGGAAGAGGGTGTTCCGCTATCAACGATCAAAGCCGCCTACTGTGGAACCACCTGCATCCATTAAAGATGCAGCGCCCCCGGCAAAAGGTACGTTAGTACATGTGGAATAGTACTAGTATGAATGACTAAGCACCCTCTCAATAGAACGAATGATAAGGCAAGAATTAACAATCATAAAATCAATGGGAGTCTCAAACAATAACCAAAACATCAAGTTAGGAAAAAGACATGTTTTGAAGTGATTTCCACATTGTTAGTTGGGAGATCTTTAGTACCGATATGCCACCGTTTACAGTTTCGATTACAATTTCTGACACAGTCACCACCATGTGTGCAGCATGGCTTTCGATCACGACCCTATCAGCCAGGCTATCTCATACGAGACATCAACCATAATCACAATTTAAATTTCAATTTCCAACACAATTACCACCATGTGTGCGGCATGGCGTCCGATCACGACCCGATCGGCTAGGCCGTCTCATCCGAGACGTCATCCTTTTCTATCAATCATCCCATTCCACACCGCTTTCACATCTTTTTATCTCATTGGCACTAGTGGTCACAATTGTAATATCCCCCTTTTGTGTGGCGTATTGGACGTATTTCATATTTTATATTTCGTGTTCACATTTTCACTTACAACCATCATCAAAGATTTTCAACAACAAGGCATTTATGTTCAAGACAATAAGCATACATATAAGCAAACAAAAGTCTTAAGTGCATTGAGATTTCTTACACAATTGGCATTAGCTATCATTTGAAACGCAACTTGAAGTCATAGCTTTTAGCTAAACAACCAATTCTTTGAACACATTACCAAATAGTAGCACAGCTTAACAAGAGCATTTGGAATACATATTGAACACAAAAGTGTTTTGACGCAAAGTTTATTCGGAATAATAGATTCATAATGTGTAACTTGGGACTTACAATGACATTGTGGGGTTCAATTATACAGAAAGCGTTTAGTCAACATACCTCACTTGAGATTCCTTAAACTCTAAAATGTTCCGAAATCATAGCAACTTCGATCTATTTCAGAAATATAACAAATTGAACCAAAAATTTGGAGGATGATCATGGTTCCAGCTCATTTGAGCATTTTATCAAACACTAGGTGTGCATTAAGGTTTCAAGGTCCTCCTATGGTGGATTCCGTCATCCCACAACCCATTATCCACCATTTTTAGTTCAACAATCTTCCTACGCCCCTTGATAACACATGCATACAAAATGAACAACTTCTACACCTAAGAATTTCCTTACTAATTACCTATTTTTAGTTGAATTTCGAAATTTAGAGTTAGGGTGTAGAATCTTACCTCTAGGATGAAGACCTAGTGAGTTTACCTTGTCAATATTCTATGATTTGAGCAAGAATTGAAGGCCTCCTACTCCGGAGCATCCTCTCACTCTCAAAATACCAGGTTATTACTTAAGAAATAGTCCATAGCGTCTATTTATTGGAATAGGGTCGGGTTATAAAAACCAAAAAAATGAAGCTCCGGAACCCAATCTGCGATCGCATATGCAATCGCATAATGCTTTAGCGGTCTACAAAAGGGGCCGCAAAATGTCCCTTCGGGACTGGGCAGCCCTACCTGGGTATGCGTCCGTTCTGCGGTCGCAAAGAGGACCGCATAATCTACCCCCGGAATTCCTCATGTTGATCTTGCGATGCAATATGTGGCCCGCAAAGCAATTCTGCGACCGCATAATGGACCGCACAATAGCCCACAAAATTTGCTCAAGTTCCTGCTTCACTCTACGGCCATTCTGCGGCCCGCAGAGTGATTTTGCGGCTGCCTAGTGGGCCGCAAAAATCTCTTTTTCTGCTAATATTTTCCTTTAACTCCCTAGCACACTGTTCGACCCAACATATTAGCCTACCTCGCCACCACGGAACCTCGAGTTTTAGGTGAAATTTTATGGAGCCATATAGATGTGTTGAGATATTTCCCCTTAAATGGGATGAGATTATTGCTCGCAAGATGTGATGTGATGTCGACCCACATGATATTATGGTGAGACAGCTTAGCCGATCGGGCTGAGATCGGATGGCATGCCACGCACATGGTGGTGTTGTGACTGGATGTCTCAAGGTGAGATTGCTTAGCCGATCGGGCTGAAATCGAACTCCGTGCTAAAACTACAGTATTATATCGGTACTAAAGATCTCCCAACTTAAAAATATTGAAATTTACTTTTCTCCTAACTTGACCCCTTGATACTATTTGAAGCTCTTATTGATTTTAATTTTCCTTCTCCTTTTACTGTTACTCGTTCTATTGTGAGGGTGTTTAGTTTTACATAGTAGTACTATACCGTATGTACTAAAGTCCCCTTGCTGGGGGCGCTGCATCTTTAATGGATGTAGGTGGTACTATAGAAGTTGGTATTGATTAGTGATAGCAGCACACTCTCCCCTCTACTGACTTGGTGAGCCCCATTTCATTTCGGGGTCATGTATCTCTTCTACTTTGTGTATATTGTTTTTAGGTATAGCCGGAGCCTTGTTGTCGGCACCATCATGCTACTCTTTTGTAACTATTAGAGGCTCTGAAAACATAGCGTGGGTGATACCTTTTTTTTAGAAAGTAAAATTAGAAATGTTGTATTTGTATCATATGTTTCTACTTCTAATCTATGAAAGTTTAATGTAATATTTTGCGGAAATCATGAATGAAGTTCTAACAGTAATGAAATTTGGATTGTTCATGTAACCTTGTCATTGTTAATTAATAAAATATACCTTCTCTTTCTTCATGGGTGAGTCTAGGTACAAGGCATTATGCTGTGACATATCTAAGATTTGAATTATATGTATATATGATGTACTCAAAGAAATCTGGAGGGTCAATGAGATCTAGGAATCATACTTACCTTATTCTGACCCGTGACATATCTAAGTTTTGAATTATCCAACTTACCTTACAAATGATGTAGACTGAAAAGTGAAGGCTCCATTGGCCGAGAACATCTAATGCCGTATATACATCTAATTCGTGTCATGATATACCTTAACTTGTTCCCATATGCTATCTATACTGGAAACCATCATATTATGGAACTTCATCTACAACATTCTTCGAGCCATCATACTTTATATCTGAATACTTACCTTAGACAAATCAAACATCTCTAGGGCTATACAAAAACATAAAAGTGGCACTTACGCGTTTCATAAGAGATCGTTTGTAAGGATCACTCATAAACATGAATAACAAGTGGCTCATACGCGTAACATAGTAGATCGTCCGTACAACTCATAATATTGGGGTCCGGCAATGCGTGCAACTGAGACCGTCCATGACTAACCTTCATTATGCACCTACGTATTCATAGACCGTCCGTAGGGGTTCACTGTATGCCTACTCGTTCATAGACCGTCCGTAGGGACCATGTCTTATACATACGTATTTCACATCACTCATGCATACATCATTCTATCATGAATAGATAAAATCTTATTCATAAACATATAAGTTCATGAGTAACTCATTACAATAACTAATCCTTATTCCTTAGCTGCTTGTTACGTCATCTGTTGTATTCTATATTATTTAGCTGTAAAGAACTTGGTAACTATTTTGTAATCGCACTTTTATCTTTATTTCACATCACAACGTGTTTCTTGGGATTACATGGTTCTGTCTACTTATACCTATGTAATATGCTTAGCTTGTGAGGGTACTCGTTAAACATATACATATTTATGCATCAAACACTATCAACTATATTCTTATTGCTAAACTTATCATATTCTATAGTTTACAACTCCCCAGGTAACGTATACTGTCTCTTAACATCACCGTCATATATAATCAACCTTACTTAACTTGAGAGCAACGTAACTACCTTCGTGGGTGTTGATCAGTTTTGTGAACACAAACGTGTACGTATTGGAAGTCATGGAATTCTTTAGGTCAAATAATTATTATCTTTCTGCAAACTATACATTATGCTACCTTGTTGAACTATTTGTGTATAACTATCCCTCATTATACAAACACTATATTGATCCTGATTCGTCAGACCATTCGTACGTTATGTTTAATTAACATCTAGACTGCTTGTTACATATAAAAGACACGGACCTTTCGGAAGGCTCTATTTACTCGTTAAGAATACACGAAACTACGACGAACACAATCCATTTCCACATTCATATGACTATACTCGTAAATGGACCTTAGTTGTCAAAATAGTACGAATACAAGGACTCGCCCACTTGAATTCCTTATGCGGGAAACATAACTTACGGAATCATGCCAAATAAAAGAAAGGAAGACCTTACATACCTCAAAATATCCCGTCCAATCCTCAAGCTAACTTAATCTGCAGCTCTTGTGGCTACAAGCAATAAACAATACTTTCGTCACAATACAAATGCCATAACTTATCGCATTTGAATGACACACACACTTTACAAGCAATGAACAATACTTTCGTCACAAATTTTTCATAACTTATCGCATTCGATAAAATGGACAACACCTCCCCTGTTTATATGGCTTCCCACAAGTTAAAGAGGCAAACAATATCCTAATGAACATCAACAAATACTCATAATAAACATTTCAAAATTGTTTAACAATCCCGACGAGTGGCAAACTCGATTTGTGACTAAGCAACGAGTGATAAACTCCGTTTGTGACTAAACAACTATAGTTTTAAACCCCTTCTTCCTTCCAGAATTTATCAACAACATTAACCTCTAATTATTCAAGTATACCCACTAATTTCAGCCACAATACAACTTTAAAACGACCCCATAATAGTCTGACAAGATCAGCAACTCAAAACTGATTTTTCAGATTACTAAGACACATTTCCGACTTGTTTCTTTTTTTTTTCAAATCGAGCAACACAGCAAACAATACATATTTAAGCATCTTCTCATATAAAACATCCACAAATTCAACTTAAAATTAAGTTCACAATCAGCCAACAGTAATGCCACAACAAACATCATACTACTCGTTCGAAGGTCGCAAGTTCTAGTCTTTACGATCGAGCTACAACTCGCAGAAGCTTAGACAAGGGAAAGAGAAGAATAAAATTACCTTTGAATATGGAGAACCCAAGAAACCTAGTCCCTCTTCCTTGAAAATAATTCCCCCAGCGCAACTACATTAAGGAGAAGGTAAATTAGTAAGATGTCCGGGTTTTTTGGCACTATAATCGCTTCGTATCACCCGAACACCTAGGGTTTGTGTGGGATTTTTGGGGGAAGAGTTGCAGGGTTTTTCTCCTATGTTTTGCTCCTGAGATTATGTTGAAAATGTGAGATAATTAACCCATATAAAGGTCCCCTTGGCCTCCCTCAATCTGCCCCTTTTTGAGGATTTATTTTGTCGCTTTATTTAAGCAAGTAGGTGATGCACCTACTTGTCACCTACCAGTCTGCGCAGTCTTACATAAATGTGAATATCTCTCTGCTCCAATATCGTATTGATGAATGGTTTAATGAGTTATAAAGTAGACTAGTAGATCTTAAATTTAGTGGGTGGATCACCCCATAACTCCAAGTAAATTGAGATAAAAGTGTAGTGACAACAGACCCAAATGTTCAGTAAAATTATGAACGCACTTACAACAGCTTTTGTTTACTTTCATTTCATAACTTGCTTTACTTTAAAACATAACACACGGCTATCATACAACTATAATACCTCATTATATCACCTTATTATCATGTTACATACCCTAGTCTCATCCCAAAAGTATGGGTTATAACATTCCAAACTTGCTGACTTTTGACGAAATTTATTATCTTCAATTTGTTTCTCTTCTAAGCCTTCCAACCATCATGGTACTTGTTATTAATGATCTTAAATATTTGTAACCTCCATGGTAACATTATTAACTTACTTTATATACTTTCAAAAGGATCTCATTTCCGAGCATACATCATTTGACTTACGACGTACTTTTACGTACAAAAACATAGGGTGTAACAATTTGAACATGCTATATTTCAATAAGTTATCTGGGCAGCGTAATGATTATTCTTTGTACTGGAAAAGAATGCCTAATATCTTTCCACTATTGACATCTTTGATTCTTACTGTTAATGAGATTATCTACTATTCAGTTCTGAGTTCTATTATTTAAATATGTTTTTGTAAGTATCCGGATGCACCTGGCCTCACCACTACTTCTTCAAGGTTAGAATTGATACATAATGGGTAGCAATTGTGGTGTACACATACTGCACTTCTACACGTCTTTCATGCAGATCCTCAAGTTGGTGCTAGCGGAGCCTTCGATTGTGCTTAAGTGGTATCATTGGAGACTCAGGGTGAGCCACACATCATATATTTTATTCGTAGTGCTCGAGTCCCTATTCCTTTACTATTTATTGCCTATTTGTATTTCAGACAACTTTGTTATAAATACAGACTTATTTTACATCCTTATTTGCTCGTGTACTTGTGCCACCTAGTCTTAGGGGTTGTACCTTTTTGGCCGTGTTTAGGCCGTATTATGACTTTATCAGATATTGTTACTGATTTGGACTATTTCTGTCTTTATTTTTAATGGCACTATTAATTAAACAAAATAGACTTTCTTTTGTTGATAATGAGTTGTCTTGCTTAGCAAGTATAGCTAGGCGCCATCCGTTAAGTTTGGGTCGTGATAAGTTGGCATCTGAGCTCTAGGTTGTGTAGGTCTCACTAGTCATGAGAAGGTCTAGTAGAGTCTTATGGATCGATACAGAGACATCTGTACTTATCTCTGAGAGGCTATCGGATGTTATGAAACTTCCCTTTCTTTCATTCTTTATCGTGCAACTTAATTGATCCAAAGTTTGAATCCCTGTATTTCTATTATCTCGTAGATGATGAGAACCACATTCACAATAGCAGTTGCACATGAGCTAGAACCTTAGGATAGGACCATGAGAAGTCGTGGCCAAGGTAGAGGCAGGGGTGGAGCCTGCACTGCAGTTAGAACCCCTGCTAGAGCATCTACCATGGAGCAACTGGTAGCTCCAGTTGAGGAGCAGGTTTCTTATCAGGGTGAGCTAGTTGGACCTGCTCAGGTCCCGGAGGGTTTTATTTCTACCCCAGTACTTCAGGATGCTCTTGGTCGTTTGGTTGGCCTTGTTGTGGGTTTGGCACATACCAGAGTACTTCTTGTGGCAGCGACTACTTCTCAAAGCAGGGGGAAGGGCATAAACTCTCGCTACTCATACTCCTGAGCAGGTTGTTGCAGTTTATCTAACACTAAAAATAGTACCGATTGGGGGACATCCTCCCATGGTTGCTGTAAGGTCATTAGTGGAGGCTGCTATTTCTAAGGAGGAGCAGAAGAGGTTTGATCAGTTTAGGAAGATGGGTTTTCTACATTCAGATGGTTATACTTTTGTAGATGCACATGATTTTATAGATGGGTGTAAGATAATTCTGAAGAATTTGGGTTTGGTGTAGTCGAATGGGGTCAATTTCACTACTTTTCAGCTCAAGGGGCCAACCAAGAGGTTGTGGCAACCATATTATCATGGCAGGAAAGCAGGGTTGGTTCCACTCACATGCAGTCAATTTTCACATCTCTTCTTAAAGATGTTCCTCCCCCTCACGAAGAGGGATGAGATACGTGTCCAGCTTGAACACCTTCAGTGGGGTCAGTTGTTTGTCACTGAGTATTAGATGAGATTCACAAAGTTATCTCGACAACCAGCTATTCTGATCCCCACCGAAGTTGAGAAGATGAGGAGGTTCATTGAGGGGTAGAATTTTGGTAGCAAGATTTCTATGGCCATGGAGGCGGAGACTAGTATTACATTCCACCAGGTTGTTGAGTCAACACATAGGATTGCGTGCATTTAGGGTTAGAGCAGGGAGGCCATGGTGATGAGAGGTAGGAGGCCTCAACATTCTGGCAGTTTCGGTGGTACCTCATTTGGATGTAGGGATTATTCTGGAAGAGAGCACCATAGAAGGCCTATCCCTTAAGCTTATCAATCACCTCGTGGTGCTCCAGACAATCTTTATTTAGTTCATTACCAGCACAGAGTTCATACAACACTCATTTAGCCATGGTTCATCCAATGTTTACTCAGGTTATCAGAGGCAACCTTAGATTTAACATTCATTTTTAGCTCGAGATTTTTTTGAGTGTGGAAAGGTCGGGCATATAAAGTGGGATTGCCTCAGGAGAGGTAGAAGGTTCTACATATTCCTATGTGTCATCGAACTTTGCATCGCATATGGATTTTACCCGTAGTTCTCTCGATATTGATGTTAATCTACTACGCATGTTGGTGACTCTATTGTGGTGGATTGTGTGCATCAGTCTTGTTGGGTTACTATTGGAGGCTATAAGACTCGTGTTGATCTCTTGTTTCTTAGTATGGTGGATTATGATGTTATTTTGTGTACGCATTGGTTATCTCCGTACCATCTATTCTTGATTTTCATACTATGACCGTGAAATTGGCTATACCTGCGGTTGCTAAGATTGGAATTGTCACACCCAACCTCGGGGAGCGTGACCGACGCTCAACCATGGTATGCTACCCAACCAAGCCTTCTTGGTGACTACTATCTACCATTTCCTATAAATGATTTTCGAAGAAGTAATGCATAGAAGTTAGCCAAGAATATCTATAGAAACACATCCGACGTTGATCTTCCATTAACTAAGCACTTTCGTTAATAGTTTACAAAACATTACAATTCATTTAAAATTGTTTAAGTACAAGTGAAATGGCGTACAATATCTCAATTCCCCATATACATACATGACCCACACTGCATCTACGGAGCCTCTAAATGGGCATGAGAAAATATGAATGTGCCGATGACAAGACCCCTTTTATACCTCAAAATAATTTGTACGGATCAATATAACACAAGAGCTCCGTACAGTGTAAGACTCACCAAAGTCGGCTGAAGGGAGGGTCCGCTGCTATCAAGAACTTATGCCACCCGCTGGGGTATCACCTGCATTCATTAAAGAAGTAGCGTCTCCAGCAAAAGGAATATTAGTACATATGGAATAGTAATATTATGTAAAGCAGACAAAACAATGTATAAGAATACGGTAGCTCAAAAAAGAGGTGAAGTACATCAAGAAGCTATGAAATAGCATATGTCAACTCTTGTTTTACTTAAGTAATTTTGAACTTCTTTTGGATGAAATGAGCCATATGAGCTATGTGTGGGGTAAACAAATGTAATTTAAATATAAAAATACGTACAAATAAAAGGCGATGAAAATAAAACCTATGCATTTCACCAGGACATCCATAGGGCTTACCTTTGCGTGTGCTGACTATGCGTTTAACCAAATCGTCCATAGTCAACACTTACTATGCACCTATGCGTTTAACTAGACCATCCATAGGGGTCATATTTCTTAAGATTTTATGTGTTTCACTAGACCGTCTATAGGGCTCATCTTTACTATGCACCGACTATGTGTTTCACCAGTCTATCCATAGTCGATCTTTACTATGCACCTACTCATTTCACTAGACAGTCCATAGGGCATGCAACCTATGAGGCCCCATAAAAATTTGCCAATGATTTAAATTTTTATAGTGCTAAAGTCAAGCTAATGTGTTTGGAAGGTCACTGCGGTATGAATTTATGGACTGTACAATGCATCATGAAGTGGGTGGAAGAATTGGCAGGAGAGGGCAATTATGCCGTCAATTATGCGGTTCTGCTGGCTACAGAACCATCACAGATCGAGGTAGGGGAAAATTAATTTTGAGGGTTATATTGAGGTGGGTTATGAAGACCGCACAGCCATTCCGTGGACCGTGTATCCATCACGGAATCAACAAGGGATTATTTTAAGGAGACTTCGCGATCAAATGTATGGTCCGCGGATCCATTTCGCGAACCACGGATCCGTCGCGGATCAACTCAGTTCCTACTCGAATTTGGAGGACCATTTTACGGTCTATTTCACATACCGTATATCTATTTTGTGGTACAATCCGCGATAGAAGACTCGACTTGGAGAGTTAAATTTTTGGGAAATTTTTACCTGACTCCATTTTTGATATAAGGCCTAAGGTTTTGTTTTAAAAGGCAAAATCTAATATTTTGAGAGGCAAGAACATTCTATAGAGAGGGGGGAGGAGCTCTAACAATTCCGCAAGTCAATTCTTGTTTGTTCTTTGAAGATTCAAGGAAGGGAACTCACAAAGTCTTCTACAAACGAGGTAAGATTTTGTCCCTAAGCACTTGTGCTAAGTATATAATGGGTTTAAGTAGGATTATATTATGTTGGAGATTATGAGATGGTGATCGGAATCCATAAGACCTCAATCATAACTTGGGTGTTTGTCAAGACTAAGAGATGTGATTGTTGGGTTGGAAAAATGAATGGTATGGCATATATGCGCCAATGGGGGTAGTTGGTAGTTTTATAACGATTCTAGGTAATTGTTTTCTTGGAGTGCACCACTTACTTTGGTGGTTTCCATCTTCAATTATCTTCAACTTATGACTGAAAACAGATAGTGGTTCGATTTTTTCCTAAACAAGGATGGACGAGCGAAGATTGGCCTGGGAGAGTCGTCTCAATTGCCGATACCATTTTATAAATAAGCCAATAAAAAAACATAAGTAGAAAGAATCCAGTGAAAGTGAAAGAGGAGTAAGCAGGGTACGACGAGGCCCTAGGCCTAAGGGGCAAAGAAATCCCATTTTATAATGTTGTAGACGAGTATGCCCATATAGTGTTTGATAAAATGCCTAAAAGACATTCATTATGAGAATTCCAACTAATAGTGATTCTATTAAACCCTGTTGATATAGATTGAAGTGTTTTGAGTAGTGGAAAAAAGTAGGGATCCTATAATGTTTGGCTAAGCTACTTCCCATAGAATCGATTTCTATGAGATTCTCATGATCTTCCAAAGTATGATATAAACATGTTTCCATGCCTTAACTTCCAAATTTATAGCATATGATTATGGGTGTTAATTAATTACATGATATCCATGTGTTTCTTTCTGAAGTCATGACTTTTATGCTCGAAAATACACAATTGAAATATTTTAAAAGATTAAATCACCAAATGCTCATGAAGTTCTACACATTCCTTATTTGGTATTGCCATGCTCTTTTCTTTCAAAATGTTTCAATGTCTTTAAGTTTTCAAATGCACATGAATATGAGGTTACCTTCCAATGATTTAAATATGTCTATATGATTTTTGATGGCTCAATGCATATGCTATGAAATGAAAGAAAGCATTTGATGTATGGCCATTGTTTCAAAAATAAAGATTATCATTTAAGGCCAAAACTGCCAGTGAAATGAAAGATTTTACGAAAGGTTATGAGATGAGATTGATGATGTATGACCTAAGGGACAAATGAAAAGGGAAAGGTTTTATGAAAAGTTATTAATGAAATATTTTTGGGAGCATTATTATGTAACTGAGAAGGTGTAGGTTGTAAAGGCCTACACCTGAAACTAAACGTACCAATGCATAAGATATTTGGGGAAAAATCCCCCTCCATACTATGATGAGATTATTTTCCTTAATTAGGATGAATACATAGCTAGCATCAGTCCACATGACATTTTTGTTTGACGTCATAGTCGATCGATAAGAGATCGGACACCATATCGCGCACATGGTGGCTCCTCCTTCTTTTTCCATGTCGACCCACATACATCGTGGTGAGACTGCTTAGTCGATTAAGCAGAGATCCGATGCCATGCCGCACGCATGGTGGTATGTCCTTCTTTTTATTATATGGATTCACATTACAATGTCGATCCACACACATCGTGGTGAGGCGGCTTAGCCGATCAAGCAAAGATTAGACTACATGCCACCAGCATGGTTGTTTATGTCTTTAACTAATGATCTCCCGACTAAATCAAAAATATATGTTTGAATGTTGTACTCACATTATGCTTTCTATTATAGCATAGCACTTTACATTTGTATCTGTTTACTACTCCTTCATGTTTTCCCTACATATGTTGTTGTCCCATTTTATGTGAGCGAATCATGCTTGGCATACTAGTACTATTGCATGTGTACTAACATCCCTTTTTCCGGGGGCACTGCATCTTTAATGGATGTAGGTGGTACTACAACAGAAGGTGCATATCTCATTAGGATTGACCTCGCAATCTAGAACTAACTTGGTGAGCCCCATCCTTTATCCGGAGTATCTATGTTGCTACTTTTAGATTTATGTGCTATTTTAGGTACAGCCGGGGCTTTGTGACTGACACCTTTTTACTTTATTTCATGATATCTTAGAGGCTCTGTAGACAGTTGTGGGTGATGTTATGTACGGAAATGCGTTATTTCTTTCATGTTCTATTATAAAACTTATGCGTGGCTTGTGAAAATATTTACTCCATATACTTTATAATGTTTTCTAACTAATGAAAAGCAATTATTTTAAAAGAATGGTTCATTTTGATCCTCTAAATCATACATGTGAACTCATGGGAAGGATATGGAAAAAATTCTTGTTTGACCACCGCAAGGGTGTTTGAGCGTCGGTCCCACTCATAAAGGTCGGAGAGTGATAAGCTTGGTATTAGAGCCTAAGGTTTTAAAGTGTCCTAGTATGTCTCGGAGCCGTGTCTAGTATAATCATTCTTATCGGTGTTATGTCAACCTCATTTATAATTAGGAGGCTACTTGGGCATTTAGGAATGTCACACTTACTTGATATTCTAGATCGTGCCATAGAGCTCAAGGTAGGAAGCTGATTTACCTATTGTGTCTCCTTTTTCATATGAGTAGTCCATGAGTTGGAGGCGGTGAAGAGGGAGTGAACTCGCCATTGAATCTTGGGGATATTGCACAAATGTTCGTTAGGAGAATGGGTCGAGCATTGGAGGGATTGGAAGCTCTAGTTTCTAGGAGAGATGCCCTTTTACCCATTCATGATAATGTCTCCACGACACCGAATTGTGCGGCGCAACCACCTGGGAAACAAAAGTGGGTTGTTTGTGTCAACAACGCAGAATATCGAATTTGTAAGAAGCGCCACTTGGGGATATGTTGCAAGAGTCTTGACATATGTTATCATTGTGGAAAGAGGGAGCACAAGAGGAACAAATTCCCAAAGCTAGGTACACCCAGCCAAGTCTGGCAGACATGCAGAAAGGGACATTTGGAGACGTGCCGCAAGTATGCTCATGAGCGTTTGAGGGGCGGCGGGTTCAGGCACTTCCAAAGGCAGTGAAATCAGCAACAACTGAGAGCCACACTATCATCCGCACCGCAAGATGTTACATATATTGTTATCCCTTCCTGCTATGAGGGCAAAAACGAAGGGTGGCATGGAAGCACATGGTGTATGCAAAAAAGATGGCACCAAAGATCTCACCAGTGGGGCAAGCCAGGCTAACAGACCTCATCAATGTTACGAGAAGTGTAGGAGGTTTCATTTATGGGTATGCCTCCATGGTACCTATAGAAACCCCTTTGGGAGGGTGCTATTTACGAAACAAATATAATTTAGTACTTACGATGCTCAGAAGCTAATTTAGTACTTCCTAACAAAATTGTACTTTTCGTTCAACATCATTGCATGTTCGTATTATATGTGAATTTTAACTAGCGACTATAAAAGGAAAACTAATCTTCTCCTTTGTACATATTTACAAGACAAAGTGTAAATTTAGCATATTACAAGACTTGGGTTATTAACACACCCTAAAACAGTAAAACAAGTCATCAATTTCAAATTACAAGCTTATGGTCTTGAGATTCAACAAGCCTCAAAAATTACATACATAAGTGTGACATATAGATTATGTACAAGTCCTAAAGCTATACAAAACCTAGGTGCATATGCAAATGTGATCTCAATAAAAGCTCCAAAAACGTCTACTTCATATGGCTTTATTCAAATCGCTAAGTATAAAGCTTAGTGGCGTATAAAATTTGAGATTGGAGCCATTAAGTTCTTCAGTTCCCCTTTTCAGTCATAGTTAGTTCAAAGTAATTATAATTTTAAAGCAAGTAAAAAAATACATAAAAAGTATCAAATATCAAACCTTGAAGTGTTTCCAAATAACAATAACAATGTTTAAGATTCAAGTGTCAAGAAAGCGTATATTATCAATCCAGGAGAGTTTGCCAAATATCCATTTTTGCCCAATCTATACGTCATGCCATCACACTTAGCATTATCAGATATAAGGATGGACCGAAGCCCCAAATCAAATAGGGTCGAAAACCCGATAATCAAGAGAATCAAGAACCATGTTAAAAATGGCTTTCCAGTTTGTACTTAACACGAACAAGTTCTATAATTTAAGATGAACCACAAATCAAAAGTCAAGATGGCAGAAGATATGAATTAGAGGCATTCCTATATAGGTTATAATGTCACTGCCACAAGAAGGACAATGTCCCAACAAGATGCAAAATGATCAAGCAATTCGTACAAGTGGGCGATTTGTGAATATCTTGTAATACTTGATATAACACGAATACAACGATATAAATCGAAGACAAGGAAACCAAAAGCTCAACTTATTTCAATACATTCCAGCAAGTAAAAATTGCACAACTAAAAGTTTATACACAAAACTTGGTGTTTTACCACAAAATAATTCAACCACAACTTGAGGACGTTCGAATCGTCTACGCCATAGAACAACCAAATCCGTCCACTTCCTAAAACACTTCCCGTTAGATTTTATAAGGGCATATATACCATAAATACATAACGACTTTGAGCAGTCTTCAACCGCTTTTTAATTATTTTAACTTTTTCCATAGCCTGATGCACAAGGTCTGACCCCATTAACTCTGCTTCCCTAATTTCGAACCACCCAATGGGAGATCTACATCTCCTACCATATAAAGCCTCGAACGGTGCGATTTGAATGCTAGCATGATAGTTACTATTGTATGCAAATTCTATGAGTGGTAAATGATCATCCCAGCTACCTTTGAAGTCTAGAACACAAGCGCGCAACATATCCTCAAGCGTCAGAATAGTCCGCTCTAATTGCCCGTCAATCTGCGGGTGAAAGGTTGTACTAGAATTCACCTGAGTACCCAAACCTTGCTGAATGTCTTCCAACAATTAGCAGTAAATTGTGCTCCCCGATCAGAAATGATGGAAACTGGGGTGCCAGGCAACCTGACTATTTCTTTGATATACAACTGAGCATACTGCTCCGCTGTGTCGGTAGACTTAACCGGCAAAAAGTATGATGACTTCGTGAGTTGATCCACAATTACCCAAATTGAGTCAAACTTGCGCGAAGTGCGCGGTAATCCTACCACAAAGTCCATATTAATCATTTTCCACTTCCACTTTGGAATTTCTATGTTTTGTGCCAACCCACCAGAACTTTGGTGTTCGGCCTTCACTTGCTGACAATTCGGACATCTTGCCACAAAGTCCGCCACATTCCTCTCCATATCATTCCACCAATAGAATTCCTTAAGATCATTATACATATTTGTAGAACCTGGGTGCACGAAATACCTAGAAGTGTGAGCTTCAATCAAAATTCTTTCACGAAGACCATCCACATTTGGAACACATAGTCGCCCTTGGTACCTTAGTGTACCATCATCCATGCCAAGATAAAAGGCCATGGTCTTATGTTTATGAATCCCCTCTTTCAATTTCTCCAACAATGGATCGTTGTATTATTTCTCTTTGATTTTCACAACAAATGATGATCCAACCCTATTTTGCACAATTACCCCTCCTTCACTAGAGTCCACAAGACGAACTGCCAAACTAGCCAATCGGTGAATTTCTTTGGTCAATGGCCTTTTATATGCCTCCAAGTGTGCTAAGCTACCCATAGGTTTTTGGCTAAGAGCATCCGCCACAACATTAGCCTTCCCCGGATAGTATAAAATATCAATGTCATAATCCTTGAGTAATTCAAGCCATCTTCTCTGCTTCAGATTCAATTACTTCTGTTTGAAAATATATTGAAGGCTCTTATGATCCGTGAATATATTCACATGGACCCCATATAAAAAATGATGCCAAATTTTCAATGCAAATACCACTGCTGCAAGTTCTAAATCATGTGTTGGATAGTTCTTTTCATGATTCTTGAGTTGCCTATAAGCATAAGCTATCACCTTCCTATGTTGCATTAATGCACACCAAAGCCTGATTCTTGAAGCATCACAATATACCACAAATCCATCTATACCCTCTGGTAGAGTCAACACTGGCGCCGTAGTCAATCTTGCTTTCAATTCCTGGAAACTCTTTTCATAAGCATCTGACCATTGGATTTTAATTGCCTTCTGCGTCAATTTAGTCAATGGAGAGGCAAGATTAGAAAACCCCTCCACAAACTTTCTGTAATATCTAGCTAAGCCTAAGAAACTACGAATCTCTTTTGGAGTTGTAGGCCTCGGCCAATTCTTCATAGCCGCAATTTTCGGAGGATCAACCTTAATCCCCTCACTAGAGACAACATGACCCAAGAATGTGACAGACTCGAGCCAAAATTCACATTTTGAAAATTTTGCATACAACTGGTGTTGATACAGAGTCTACAACATTGCCCTGAGGTGACCTGCATGGTCCTCTGGAGTGCGTGAATATACAAGAATATGGTCAATAAACACTATCACAAAAGAATCGAGGAATGGCTTGAAAACGCGATTCATAAGATCCATGAAGGCTGCTGGGGCATTTGTTAGCCCAAAAGACATCACCAGAAATTCAAAATGCCCATACCGGGTTCTAAAAGCTATTTTCGAAATATCTCGCTCCCTGATCTGCAGGTGGTGATACCCGGATCTTAAATCAATTTTGGAGAAGTACCTAGCACCTTGTAATTGGTCAAACAAGTTATCGATCCTTGGCAGTGGGTACTTATTTTTGACTGTCAGCTTATTAAGTTGACGATAATCAATACACATTCTCAGTGACCCATCTTTTTTTCTTACAAAAAGGACCGGTGTTCCCTAAGGCGACACACTCGGCCGGATGAAACCCTTTCCTAACAAATCTGTTAATTGTTCCTTTAGCTCTTTCAATTCTGCCGGTGCCATTCTGTAGGGTGGAATAGATATAGGATGTGTGTCTGGCATCACATCAATCCCAAAATCAATCTCTCTGTCTGGTGGGAACCCAGGGAGTTAATCCAAAAAGACTCCCGAAAATTCATTCACAACAGGCACAGACTCAAGTGTAGGTGCCTCAGCATCGGTGTCTGTAACCAGGACCAGATGATATATATATATATATCCCTTGTTGATATTCTTTGTGGCCTTAAGGTAGAAAATAAACCTACTCTTTGACACCACATCATCACCCTTCCGCTCAATAACTGGCTCATTTGGAAATTCGAACCTAACAGTTTTGGTTCGCCAATCAAGCTTTGAAAAACATGAATAAAGTCAATCCATCCCCATTATCACATCAAAATAGACCATTCTCAATTCAATAAGATCGGCCACGGTGTCCCGACCATGCAACATGACAACACAATCCCTATAAACCCGTGCGGACAAAACAGACTCACCAACCGGAGTAGATACAGAGAACAGCTCATAAAGTTGTTCTGGTTCTATCCCAAATTCCATAGCAACATAAGGTGTGACATATGATAAAGTGGAACCGAGATCAATAAGAGCATATACATCATGAGATTGGATAGTTAATATACATGTAACAACATCTGGAGAAGCCTCTGAATTCTGGCAACCCCTCATAGTATAGAAACGGGTGGATCCTTCCGAACTTTGTGCTCCACCCCTAGCTGTACCACGCCCTGTGGGTGTTGGAGTGCCTCGAGCTGGAGGAGATGTTGTGGATGTAGTAGCTGCAGAACTGGCTGGTTGTGCCATGACCCTGCCCGCACCCTAGCGAGACGAATGACAATCCCTCTAAATGTGACCCCTCAATCCGCATCCGTAGCATATGGGTAAGTCCATGTAGCATATTCCTAGGTGCATATTTCCACACATAGATCATGGGGGCATCCTCTGTTGCTGGAATCTACCACCATCACGACCCTGCTGATTGGATCCCCTATTGCCCTAACTGGGCCTGAAACGGATCCACTGCTGCTGCTGACTAGGTCCTGATGGCGGTGCACTAGCCGAAGACTGAGCAAAGGATTGTGATGGCCCCGACGACCCTCCTCTGAATGTTGACTTGCCACCACCTGAAGAACCACTAAAGTTGCCCGTAGACCGGGCCTTATTACTACCCTCTCGCTCCATTCTATTCCTTAATTTGCGGGTCTCTGTGGCTTGAGCAAATGCCACCGTCTTTCCATAGTTCATATCAGAATTCAAGGCTGCTGTAGCGGCCTCATTAATTACCAAGGGACTAAGGCCCTGTAAAAATCGGCGAACTCTAGCCTCTATAGTGGGCAGCATGTAAATAGCATATTTAGACAGGTACGCAAATCTCATATGGCAATACCACACACTCAGGCTACCTTGCCTCAGTTTCTCAAACTCAGCAGCACGGACTGCCTTAGTCTCAGAAGGCAAGAAATGATCAATGAAGGCATCAGCAAACTCACCCCACCTCGCCAGAGGGCTCCCTTCTTCATGGGACTTCTCCCATAGTTCAAACTAAGAATATTCCACCTCTGTCAGGTGGTAGGAGGCCAATTCCACTGCCTCTGTCTCAGTAGCACACATAGCTCGAAGTTTTTTGTGCATCTTATCAATGAAGTCCTGGGAATCTTCCTCAGGGTTAGTACATCTGAACACTGGAGGATCCAACTGGAGAAACCTGTTCACCCTGGAACTAGTAGAATCCCCTGGCTGACTAGAAGAAGCAGGTGCAACATTTGATCGCTGGGCCTGGGATGTCACTATTTTACCCAACATCTGTATGGCTCCCTTAATATCAACATCAGAAACACCAGAATCAGAAGCTGGAATTTGAGGTGGAACTGGTATATCAGTTGGAGGAACTGTTTCACCTTCAGTAAGTGTAGGGACAGGTGCGGTCTGATCAGCTGTAGTAAAGTTAGGCAGTGTAGTAACTTGGGGAATATGCTTACCCCTCGGGTGTTCACTCGCATCATCAAATATATGATCAACTGTCACTCCTGGGGTGATGTTGGCTGTTTGGCCAATTCTTGCCTTCTTCTTAGGTGCCATGTATTGAAAATTATAGCAACGCAGGAGTTAAAAAAGGAACAATCATACAACCAGCTTTATCGCACGATCAAGAACATGAAAGAAGGGTATTATTCCTAAATGCCCATGTAGCATCCTAATTATAAATGTGGTCGACAACACACCGATAATAAGGACTCTACTAGACACTGCTCCGAGACATCCTAGGACACTTTAAAACCTTAGGCTCTGATACCAAGTTTGTCACGACCCAAAATCTAGGAGCACGACCGGCGCTCAACCGTGCGAACCCGACCGAGCAAGCCTATTAGATTTCCTTCTATCCAAACTCATTCATGAATAGAGAGAATATATATGTTTTTGTTAATCAACAAATAAAGTGATCATGTCTACAATACCACTTTCTTACCATCAGTTCCTTTATTTTAAAGTCTCAATTCCAAATACATTTTTCATAATCTGAAGTGGAAATAGTAATTCAAGCACAACACACAAGTTTGACTTCCCCAGCACCATTATATAACCCACACTATGTCTACGGAGCCTCTATAGATAAAGATGAGTGCAGTGATAATGCGGGCAACAAGGCCCCGACTATACCTCAAAAAGAATACACAAAGAACAAAAGATACATGACCCCGAGATGAAGTGGGGCTCACCAAGTCAGCTGGGAAGAAGGTGTGCTACTATCACTAATCAATATCTCCTGCTGTGGAACCACCTGCATCTATTTAAAAGATGCAGCTCCCCCGCAAAAGGGACGTTAGTACCGCCAAATAGCACTAGTATGTATAACTAAACATCCTCTCATTAGAATGACAAATAATACAAACAAGATTATCATAATATCAATGAAAGCCTTAATCAACATCAAACCTCAATTTAAGATCAAGACAGTGTTCAAATTAATTTCCATATCTCACATTGGGAGATTTTTAGCATCGATATACCATTGTCCACAATATCAGTACCATTATTCACCATACCAATACTACTATTCACAATACCATTATTCACAAAAACAGTACCACCGTACTCTTAGCACGGAGTCCGATCACGACCCGATCGGCTAGGCTATCTCACTAGAGACATCAACCAAAATTTCTCTCAATATCAATACCACCATTTTTAACACTGAGTCCGATCACGACCCGATAGGCTAGGCTATCCATTAGGGACATCGACCACAATCATAATTTCAATTATAATTTCCAGCACAATCACCACTATGTGTGCGGCATGGTGTCCGATTATGACCCGACCGACTAGGCTGTCTTATTTGAGACATCAACCTTTTTATATCAATCATCGCATTTCATATTACTTTCACATCTTTTCATTTCATTGGCACTAATGGCCATAATTATAATATCATTCTTGGCACGTCAGCCATATTCAGTATTTCATGCTCACCTTATCTATTTCAAATATCATCCTCATCATCAACAACAAACACAATTCAAATCAAAGTGTGTAGCACACATGTGAGCAATTTAGAGTCTAATGCACATAGAGATATTTCACAAAATTTGGCATAATAGCCTTCATCTGAACTTGACTTAAAGTCGAAACATTATTAATGCACAGCCCATATTTTAACACATCCTCAAATTGTAACATAACATGATTAAAGCATTTGGAATGCTTGTTGAACATATATCTTTCAACCCAATCTTACTCGGAATAGCCAATTTCATAATGAATCACTCGGGACTTACATTAGTTACATGAATATCGTGGGATTCAATTCTAAAAGAAGTGTTTAGCCAACATACCTCACTTGAACTTCCTTACACTCTAAATGTCCCGGAATTCTTAGCAACTTCAATCTATTGTAGAAATATAACAAATTGAATCAAAATTAGGAAGATGATCATGGTTCGAGCTCATTTGAGCATTTTATCAAACACTAAGTGTGCAATAAGGTTCCAAGGTCCTTTTATGGAGAATTCCATCATCCCACAACCCAATCTTTACCATGTTTAGTTCAACAATCTTCCTACACCCCTTGATATCACATGCATGTAAAATAATAAACTCTCATGCCCAAAAAGTATCTTGCTAATTACCCATTTTCAGATAACTTTGAAATTAGGGTTTAGGGTGTAGAATCTTACCTCTAGGATGAAGACCTAGTGAGCTTGCCTTCTTAATCTTCCAAAACTTGAGCAAGAATTGAAGAACAAATATTGAAGAACACCTTCTCTCTCTATGACACTCTCTCTCACTCTAAAATGTCAGATTATATCTCAAAAATGGCCCAAAATGTGTATTTAACGAAGTAGGGTCGGGTTTTAAATACCCAAATATGAAGCTCCGGAACAGGTTCTGCGGTCGCATATGCGACCACATAATAGTTATGCGGATCGTATATCGGTCACATAATTAGTGTCCATAATGACCAAAAATTTGCATGAGTCTGCGGTCCGCATAACTGTTCTGCGGTCGCATAGTGCACCGCATAACAGTTATGCGGTCGCATAGTCGACCGCATAATTGCTTCCAACTGAACCAATTAAATGCCTCACTCTGTGGCCATTATGCGGTCCACAAAGTGATTCTGTGGTCACATAATGGACCGCAGAAATGCACTTTTCTGCCAAAAATTTTCCATTACTTTTCGGTGCATTGTTCAACCCAAAAAGTCCGAGCCACGAAGAATTTCAATAATACTCAACATGTAAAACCAATTCGGCACCACGAAACATTATTTTCTTTTGCAAAATTTTACGGGGCCTTACAATGTGGTGTCTAGTGATCTAATCAAGATGGATCTGAAGAAGATTGAGGCAGTTCACAGTTGGCAAAGACCTTCTACCGCTACTGAGATTAGGAGTTTCTTAGGCTTGGATTGATATTATGGCCGCTTAGTGGAGGGGTTTTCTTGTATCGAAGCCACGTTTGGGCACAAGTATAACTCTCATTATTGGAACGGTGTCCACACTATCCATCTCCAACCCCCTTCTTTTACTTTCAAGCATCCTTATAGATTATCAACAACTAGGCGTTTTAATTCAAGACACTTTAGATACACATTTTAGCAACTAACCAAATTAAGGGTCTTAGACACATATGATTTCTTACACAATTTGACATGCTAGTTTTAACACACAGCCCATGTTTAATCACCTTCTCAAATAGTAACTCAACAAAGAAGAACGTTTGGAATACAATTCGAACACATATATCTTTTGGCACAAGGCTTGTTCAGAATAATCAATTTATAATGAGCAACACGGGATTTACAAGGCCATTGTGGGGTTCAATTCTAAAAGAGGAGTTTAGCTAACATAAATCGTTTGAGCTTTCCTTAAGTTACTACAACGTCCCATCATTTTTAACAATAACAATCTATAAAAAGGTAGCAAAAATATGATAATAATTAGAAGGATTCACATGGTGTAACTCTCTTATGAATTTTGTCGAACACCTAGTATGCAAAATGGACAACAAAGCTCTATAATGGTAATCTCTTCCTCCCTTAACCAATTTCAACAAGAAATCATCCAAACTAGTTCTTTAAACTCACACACTAGAACCTATTGTCACATGTATGGCCTATTTCCAACCCCCATAACCTAATTAAACCGATAAAAATTGCATGATGGTTTTAGGACAAGGTCTTACCCGGATAGATGATAATCCAGTGATTGGTTTCCTTGATTCTTAAAGGTTGGTGAAAGATTGGATGGTTAGAGTGTTAGGTTTCCTCCCTCTCTCTATAAAATGCTCTTACCTCTCTCTAAAATCATTAGATAATTTCCCCAAAATGAGCCCCAAAGGCTATTTATCAAAATGGAGTTGGGATATAAAAATAGAAAAATGGACCCTCCAAACTCAGGTCTACAGTCGCAGAACTGACAGCAGAACAGGTATGTGGTCCTTATAATGGACCGCAAAATTGATGCCCAAAAACTGGGATGATCTGGACAGGCATGCGACCGGTCTACGATCTGCAGACCACTCATGCAGCGGCAGAATAGGCCGCAAAATAGGCCACAGAATAGGCCATAGAATCGCACTACGAAATTTTCTTGTGCAACTCTGCGATAGAAATGCGGACCACAAAACAAGTTCGGGATCGCACAATGGTCCGTGAAACAATCCTCCAAATTCAACGACTCCCTGCTCAACTCTGCGACGCTTATGCAACCTCCATAATGGATCTGCGGCTGCGAATCTGGCTGCATAATTGGCACTTCAGCAAAACTTTTCCACCAATACCTCGATGCATTCTTCAACCCTCAAACACGTAAGCTTATTTCGACTCCACAAACCCTTAAAATCCTTGGTGAAATTTTTGGGGCCTTACAGTTTTGCTACGGAAAGGTTTGAGAGTTAATTGAGACACTTGGTCTCATTTTGGAAGCTTTAGTTGTAAGAGTTGACCAAGATTTGAGTTTTGTGTAAACATCCTTGGATTATTGCATTGATAGTTCCAATAGATTTGTATGGTAATTTTGTATGCAGGCGTATGTTCGAAATTAGATTTTGAGGTTTCTAGGGTATGTTGGCTCTATTTACCAAAAGTTAGCAATTTGTAGGATAGGAGAGTTCATAGGTTTGACCGGGGTAGACTTTGATGATTTCGGAGTTGGATTGTTGTTCCAAAACATAGTATAGGTTCATTATGTCATGTGGAATTTGCTTGCAAAGTTTGGCTGGAATCCAGATTGGTTAGGCTTGAATCGGACACTTGGTTTCAAGTTAGAAGCTCTTGATTTTAAGAGAGTGATTTTGATAGTCGATTTTTGGTTTTGATGTGATTTGTGGTGTTTCGATCCCTTGGACAAGTTTGGTATTGGGACTTACTGGCATGATTAGATAGGGTCCTGGGGGTTATGATGTGATTCAGGGTGGTTTCAGACCATTTCTTGTTTTTGGACTGCGAGTTTCTAGTGCACGGAGGATTATTCACGATTGTGGTGGGAGCCTCACAATCGCGGAGTAGAGGAGTTGGTAGGCGATTGTTTACCCTTTGCATTCGCAAGAGCACA
Organism: Nicotiana tomentosiformis; assembly: GCF_000390325.3. Lineage (NCBI taxonomy): Eukaryota > Viridiplantae > Streptophyta > Magnoliopsida > Solanales > Solanaceae > Nicotiana > Nicotiana tomentosiformis. Next base: position 56,750,008 of record NC_090816.1, on the reverse strand, counting down.
ATCTCATTCACGGAGGGCTGAGGTCTGGTGATTCGCGTTTGCATGTAGCAGCCGCGTTCGCAAAGGCATGTGGTCAGGCGCAAGGATTGCCTTTGCGTTCATGGGTGTGGGGTTGCGCTTGAGTAGGGCTAGATGAGCAAGGGTCGTGTTCGCTGGTGTGTCTTCGCATTTTCGAATAGGATTTGTCACCTCGGAAAGTTTTAGCATTAGCGATTGCGGAGGCTATGTCACGATTGCGATGAACATCACTGGGCAGAATATTTAAGTTGATATTTCAGGACTTTTACCCATTTTATCATATTTTGTTCCCTAGACCTCGAGAGTGGGAGATTTGGAAGAGCGAATTCATAACATCTTTGGAAGTACAAAATTTACACTTGAATTTGACTTTATATCATATTTTTCCATGTATTTCTACACCTAAAAGCGTTAATTTGAAAGTGAAATTTGGGGGGAGGGGGGGGGGGCAAAACATTTAGAAATTGAATAATTGAGATTTAAATAATGATTTGGAGTCGGTATTGCATGAAGGGTGTTTCCATGCGAGTGAGGGTTAGAGTTCCATGCACAAAGGGTGGTTCCATTATGTCTGGTCTTTTACTGTTAATGTGCTCTTTATCTTGTCAGTCACAGTTACCAACATGCATCCTACCTTGTTTGTCGATGTCTCCTTTATGCCTCCTACCTTGTGTACTATTTTTATCTAAATTCCTCTTAGCTTGTTTGCTATTGATATCTATATTCTTCTACCTTGTTTGTTACTATTATCTATACGCTTCTACCTTGTTTACTACTGTCACGACCCAAGATCCCACAAATGGTCGTGATGACGCCTAACATGCTTGCTAGTCAAGCCAACATTCAATAACAATAATAGAATCAAGATTTTAAGCCATTGAAAATTTTGTGATATAAATAATAATGTGAAATCAATCTCAAATACATGTTATAAGTACAAAATCAAAGACATGGTCTAAGCACGACCACAACTGTCTAACAATGCCTAAAACTAGGTGTCACTTCATCACAAAATCTAATAAGAGCAACTAGAAAAAAATGAACAAATGCATATGTAGAGAAGGGGACTCTGTGTAATGCGGATCGGATCAAGTAAGGAGGCTTACCACTAAGTCTCTAACAAACACTCCTACTCAGCTAGATGGTACCACATATTCCTACCTCAGAACCTCCACAAAAATGTGCCTAAGTGTAGTTCGAGTACAAAACCATGGTACTCAGTAAGTATCATGTCTAGCCTTGAAGAAGTAGTAGCAATAGGTCAACACCCACATTAATTAACAGTCCATTAATCAGATAAAGCATGAATCTGATACCAAATAAGACACGATATCATCAAAAATGATATGAGAACTAGATACATAGTTCATAAAGAAATTTAGGCATGCTTCACAAATATAGGGAATCAAATCAGGCGTCAATTACTTTAATCTTCGCACAAAGACATGATAAGTGTCAACAACAATTATATAAATTAGTAGCATGAGTTACGATATCTACATATGTGTAATGACCCTACCGGTCATTTTGAGCATTTGTATTCCGTTTGATAGTTCGAGGGCATGAGCATCTTCGTAGGATGTATTGTGACTTGCGTGAAACAACGGTTTCTATTTACAGGTGATTCAGAATTTATTTGGAAGAATGATTCTCATTTTAGAAGTTTTAAGTTGGAAGAGTTGACCAAGTTTGGCTTTTATGTATTTGACCTCGGATCTGAGTTTTGACGGGTCCATTAGGTCCGTATGGTGATTTTTGAACTTGGGTGTATGCCTGAATTTGCATTTGGATGTTTCGAGAAGGTTTTGGCACTATTTGGCAAAAGTTGCAATTTGAAGGTCTGGAAAGCTATAAGTTTGACGGGGATCGGGTTCCAATTTTAGTTCCGATAGTTGGAATAGGTTTCGTATGTCACTCGAGACTTGGGTGCAATATTGTTCAGCACGAGTTTTGGAAGTTAAAAAGTTTGAAAGTTCATAAAATTTTAGGTGCGATTCATAGTTTTGATGTTGTTATGTGTGCTTTGGGGTATCGAGTAGGTCCGCATTATGTTATGAGACTTGTTGGTATGGCCAAATAGGGTCCCTAGTGTCTCAGTTGAGTTTCAGATGGGTTTCAGACCATTTTGAGTCATCTTGGTGATGGTTGGTTGGGTAGGGATATGGTGTAATCGCACCTGCGGAATTTTAGGCACAGGTGCGGCTACGGAAATGTGGGATAGCAGGCGTAGATGCTAAAAGTAAAGTTGGGACATGATGTCGCAGATGCGAATAATTTACGCATCTGCAGAAGCGCAAATGCGGGCGAAGATGCTCAGGAGCAGGAGGGCATGCTGGGCGAGTGCATCACAGAAGCGGAAGGTACATCGCACCTGCGATGTCGCAAAAGAGGGAAGTTGTCTACACAGGCGAAAGGGTGGAATCTTAGTGGTCTCCGCAGAAGCAGGTTTTGAGTCACGGAAGCGACGCCGCAGAGCAGCCTGTTGTTCGCATATGCAAAAATGTTGGCAGACTTCTATTTATTCGAGGGTTTGTACATACTATCTCATTTTGGTGATTTGGAGCTCCGTTTGGGATAATTTTGGAGAGGATTTTTACCACATAGATTGGGGTAAGTATTTTATACACGGTTTTGGTTATATTTCATGATTCCATCTTTGATTTTTTCATTTGATTGATGATTTCAATAGAGAAATTGGCGGTTGTTGTTTAAACATTCCTAAAGTGATTAATTGAGTTTTCAACATCAATTCGAAGTCAGATTTTAGTAAAATTAGTATGGTTGTACTCGTAATTGAATGGGTTGTCAAAATTTGTGAGTTTTGTTGGGTTTTGAGGGCGTTCCTGCGTTTGAAAATTTTGTTTACTTTGAGCTTTTGATTAAAGATTCGACATTTATTGATTGGGTTTGTTTCCTTTGGTATTATTTGATATTTTTGAGTTTCTTTTGGTGAGTTTCGAACTGTTCAGAGGTCGATTTGTGCGGGATGGTGCGTATAGAGTATTCTTTTGCTTGCTCAGTATTTTATTTGGTTTTCTTAAGGTAAGTATCTCATCTAATCTTGGTTGAGGCACTAGTTGCCTGAGTTACTTGTGATAGTTACGTGATATAGGTGGATATATGTGTGGGGATTGAGCTCATGTGCGCGCACCAAGGTACTTATACATGCTCGGGGTAGTGCTTAGGCTATGATATGCCTTGAATTGACTTTTGAGCTTTAAGTTGTGATGTTTTTCATATTTGTAACCTTGTTGTGCACTACTTGATCCATATTTGAGGTTTTATAGAGGCTAATTCCCTGAAAGAACTTGATAATTTCTATATTGTTGTGATGAAATTTTCGATTGAGCTATGATAGGACACTTTTCACATGCCTACACTTTAGCACGTCATTGTACCAGTCTGGGAGCATGAATTCTAATATTCATTCATTAATTTACATATGTTCTTGTATATTTTCTTCTGTGTGATATGATTTAGATTGGATGTGTGTGACCATGCCGGGCGGATTGAGGAGTTATGCTTGTGATCACGCCGGGCGAATTGAGTTGTTATGTATATGACCACGTCGTGCAAATTGTGTTCTTATGCCTATGATCACGCCACACGAATTGTGTTGTTATGCATGTGACCACGCCAAATGGATTGTGATATTGTGTTTGTGACCATGCCAGGCGGATTGTGATTATTGGCACATGAGTTGTTCGTGCAACACGTGAGTTGTCCATGCGGTTGATATTGAGCTTGTGACCATGCCGGGCTGATAGTACATTGAATTGGTCGTGCTTGTGTATGGTTGCAGATCCATTCCCCAAGGGTCACCCCCTCTTGCATCTCACTTGATAGTGTACAAGCGGATTGTGAGAAACCGAGGAGTTTCTGGTTTATGTGAGCTCTGGGAGAGCTGGTTATTGTTATTTGAAACGGGTTGCACGCCGCAACATGCATTATTGGTTTATTTTTATTTGGATCATCTTTACTTACAATTTCTTTGGCTGTTTACCTTTTTTACTTTAATATCTCCCTTATATGATGGATTGTTGACTAAGTAGAACACTTTAAAACAAAGAATTATGAGCACCAAGGTGGTTTTACCTGTGTTTTCCTAATTTGATCATATATCTGCTCTATACTTGTTAGATTTAAGAACTTGTACAGGTGACTGGTGAGCATCATTTATAATTCTTTCTTTTATTACCTCGCCGAGTTTAGTTACGATACTTATTGAGTACATGGGGTCGGTTGTAATCATACTACACTTCTACACCCTGCGTGCAGATCTTGGATTTGATGCTGCAGATTATGGATGGAGCTGGCATTGAAGATACACCTAATTTTCGGGCATAGCTACCACTTGTCCTTGGTAGTTTAGATTTGGATTCTACTTATGTATATTTCAAACAGACGTTGTAAATACTTATTTCATACCTGCTGTGTAAATCCAAAATCTTAGTGGATTATGACTTGTACTACCAATCCTTGGAATTTTTTTATAGAGGTTGAGTTATTTTAATCATTGTCTCCTATTATTTTTCATTAGGGATACATTGAGTGTTATTTGCCTTACCTAGCGGATTGGTTTAGGTTCCATCACGACTAGTTGAATTTTGGGTCGTGACAATATGCATACTTGAACACAGCCAAGACACACCCCAAAATGGATATGAAACAGTCGATAACAATCCAATAAGAGTCAGGGGGAACCACAAGGAGTTTATTAGGGTGTTAAGGTAGACACTCAAGTAAGCAACTTAATGTATGTTAGATTATATTCTAAACAAAAGTGGTGTAGTGAATCCACTAATTAAACAAGAATGTCTCTAAGGATTAATTCAACAAACACTTAACATGCAATCGTTCAAAGAAGTTGCAACAAAGGAACAAAAGCCTAGAGTTGTAGTCCTAACCTCGGTGTACACCTAAAGGGTAAAATCTAATATGCTTCGTGTTCGATTGGGGTTGTTATGACTCTTAAATCTGAAGTGCTCACTAAATACCTCTTGATTAAAGAGTGATTATGTCTAATTTGACTTTCTCAAGTCTAAATGGGTTGCTATAAGTGCATTTTATTATCAGCTCAAGCTGGGTAGTGCTTAGTCCAAATCCGTTAATTAAACTAATCAATCCCTCAACTCGTTCTCATGTATTAACAAGGTAAAAAAGGCATGCATCAATGTGTGCAACCAATAATTCAACGTTAAAGAATTAACATGGCGAAATAACACTTAACCCAATCATAAACAAGTATAATATTAATAACCCATAGGATTCACACATTAGGGTTGGATTACAACCCTGGATAAAAATCTAGCTACTCATGATAGAAGACATAGAAAGATGAAAACAAGATGAAATTAAAGATATAAAACTAAACTAAATGAAATATTAGAAGATATTCTCCAATTGTAGCTCAAACTTGCTCAAAATAGCTAAAAGTAACTAACTCCCAGCTGCTTCAGTGAAAAGATGCCCTAAAAGTTATAAAGTTTTACTTATAGGACTCCCAAAATTTATGTCAGAAATGCCCTCCGGAGAGTTTACACCCGCAAAATGAGATTTGTGGTCCACACTATGCTGGGTTGGCTTTGCTTGTGCTATCAGTGAGTGAAGTTCTGCGGTCGCAATTCAAGCATTGCGGCCGCACCTTTAGTTCTAGGGACTGCACTTGAAGAGGCTCCAAAATCGGCTAATTTCTTATTCTCTGAACATTTACTGCATCACTGCGAACCATTTTGCGAATTAGAGTACAACGTCACATTTTCTTTTGCGGACCGCACTTTTGCCTAAAATTCTTGAAGCTTTAGTTCATCTTTTGCGGACCACAAATACTTTTGCTGCTGCTGTTCCATTTCTGCGAACCGCACTTTTCTCTGCCCTTCCCCTCTACACAAAAATGCATAGAATTATCCCCTTTTTGTGTCATTCTCGACCAATTTCCAGCACACCTACAATTCAACCATTTTCATTAGAATTGGGAATAAAATCAGTACTTTTAGACTAAAAACTATATCAAGAAGGCACTAATAAGTGGTTAAATTTCACACTTATCAACTCCCCCAATCTTAAGTCTTTGCTTGTCCTCAATCAAGTAAACTAGCATCCTCTTCTCACACTCTATAGTCAATTATAGGAGTAGACGTCATGTCATTTATACTAAATTGGCACCAACAATTATCCACCATACGCATGCCTCTAGACAAGGTGACCAATTTTTCAAAAGATACATATTGCTCATCTCATGCAATTCTAGTGTGACATTTGAGCGTCAAAGGCTAACTTCATTCATTGTGAATTCTTATTAACTCATGCTCATCATGGTGGACTCTAAACTCTTCCTCTTCTACCTTCCATTTGCATTGCTTGCTTCAAGATTTATACTCAATTTCTAATGGACCAAAGGTTTCACTCTTCTCTCACAAAGAATGGTCACAAGTTTACCTTAAAGAACCATAGGCTTTCCCCACATGTACATGTCTCCTAATGAGAGCATGCTTGGTTTGAAATCAAATAGGACTTCTTTCGAGTTGTAATAAAGGCTTTTGGTTTGAGATAGGATAATATATTGGGTAAATGTGGTTACATCTTTCCTTAAGCACTTCAGTCATCATTTCTTGGCTCAAATTTCATCAAAAGACGTCATGAATGAAACTCTTGAAAGTTATTCTTCTTTTTGGAGGCTAGAGAGACTTGTTATCACTCTTTGTTATCAATTTCATTCACATTCTTCTTTGAATTTTCTTTGATATTTTTCTCTAGGCTAGAGAGACTTGGATCACTCTATGTCATCAATTTTCTTTTGCCCATTTTAGGCCCCTTTCAGCGTCATTGTTCACAATACTTGCTTTTCTTTTCTTTTCTTTCATACAGATCATCTCTTTTGTTTCTTTTTTGGTGCCTTGGTATCTATTCAGATTTCTCAAATCTTCCCCAAAACGTAGCCTTTAAGCCATGTGATGATTACGAGTGCTTCTGAAGGTTTGGGTGCCAAGAGAAAATATGAACACAAACGATGAAAAACTTGCAGCGTGGTTGCCAAAATAACAAGGCTAAAGGCTCAAAGGGGCTTGATGGGAGATAATGACTATAAGGTGGCAATATAAAGCTCAAATGGTCCAACGAAAGCCCACAATCATGTTCCAAACCAAGCACACTCAAAATTTTACTTTGAAGCACATTCGGGGAAAGTTCTAGACTATCCACTCAAGCACTTGGACTTGCAATAAAGTTTCTCCTCACCTCTCATGCAAATAGTGTGTAAAAGAAGATAGAGCCTAATATCCACAATGACCACAATCAAGTTACTAGATCTCTATAGTCTACTCAACCACCTAATGTTTCACAAAGATAACACTAGAGCCTCAAAGTCACTTAACTACAATTACTTCCTAAAAAATAATTCACACACTTGTCTCAAGTCAAAAGCATGCAGTTAGGTATGTTTGTATCACATAAGGCATAAATAACCTATTTTAATGGAAGAGCTTAAGTAAAGCTTTTACTCATTACTAGTTCCTACCATCATGGCCTAAACATACAACAAACTAATTCCCTTAAGAATGATGCCACACTATCCATCCTCGGGAAACATCACCCGATTCACACAAGAAATTATCTTTGGAAAAGAACCGTGGTATTCAGAAAACCAAAGTCTTATTGAACATAACGAGAAATTAAAACTTGTCTATTCAAAGTAACAAAACATAACTACTAATTACTACTATATGTATCAAAATAATAAAAACTATCAAATAGAATTAGTAAGGGCAGGATCAACAAACTGCATAGTGTCACCATTCATAGGAGCTCGTTGATTAGAAAACATGTCACACACTGCAGCAACAATGCTGGAAGCAAGGAAAGGCTCCTCAGTATGAGTGGAGGGGTCATCCTGAGAGGCCTGAGCTAGGAATGGATGGGTGGGGTAAATATTCATGTCATAAGGTAGGTTGAAGACCTCAGCTATCTACTTCACATCAGCCCGCGATGCCTCAACTAATTTATTGGTAGCCTGGGAATTCCTCATCTTTTTCGCCTTCTTAGTCAACCGCTCGATCACTAAACCATGCTGTACTAGATTATCCATGTTCACCGTCTGGTTGTCCAATATTTACGTAAGCTGCTCAAAAGTGAAAAGACTATACTATGGAGTAGGTTGCCCAGATGAAGCGGTAGACAACTCGGTCGACTTTGTGGAAGCTATCCGCATCCAGTTGTTGAGACTCACCAATGTCTGAGAAATCCTCAAAGCTAATAATAGGCCAATGCGCATAGGTATAGGCCTCAGAGCTGGTGTTGGTGGTGGGGCTGAAGTTGGAGCTGCCTAAGTGTCAACAACCATTATATAGGTGGATGTCTCAACTGAAGATGGAGGAATGAAAGAGGTACCAGCAACTTCTACTACAAGCTCATCAGATTGGCTAGTAATAGTGGGATGGTGGCTGCTTCTCTTTGCCTTGTGTTTCCTAGGATCTTGCAACTTGTACAAGTTAAAGGGACCTGTTAGCTTGGGCTTGGTGTCATATGGCTAGGATTAACTTAGCATCCGTTAGATACTCCGTGATAGTGCTAGGATACGGGAAGGAAGTGTTGGCCTACTGTGCCACTAGTGTGATGTTAGCCAATATCAGGGCACCAAGATTAATTAGGTACCCAGGCATAATTGAAGCAACTAGAACTGCCGTCTCCAAAGGCAAATGGTTCTCATTCAAGCATGGATCCAGCCGGGTTCACACAAATATTTTCCATCCTTTCGCCTCAAAACTCAGAGTCTTGTGAAAAATCTATGCTCCCGGAGCCACCTACGGGAAGGAAGACCCGGGTGCTAGGATCTCTATAAGCCATGGTCGAACTGCCTCCTTCTCAGCCAGTTTGGCCAAGTACTCTGTTGGCTCCATATTGTCACATCCTAGAGAGTCATTGAGGGCCCTCTAAGTAAAATTTGCTTTAAGGTTGCACACTTGGTTGATATTTTTCAATTTGGCAATGTGTGTTGTATTGGCATAAAACTCACGGACAAGGTGTTCTTTCACGTCAACCAAAGGCTCTGTGAATTGCATCCAACCATTTCTTTTTGTGAATTGCTCTAGGAATATCAGGTTGTATTTGTCAAAATCTTTGACCATAGTATTTTTCTAGGACATTTCTTTCCATCACTTTTTGAAGTCTAGGTAGGCGTTGTAACTCAGAAATCTATCCTCCCATGACATATTTTTCTTGGTCCTCTCTTGGCCATCTTTTACAACCTTGCCCCCTTTATCATCATCAATGGCATTAGTAGAGTCAGAGTTTCTGCGCCTACATTGGACTCATGGCTAGTGATGGTGGTGTCCTGGGACGTATCCTGCAATGTAACAGCATCAGCTTGGGGTTCATACTACCCCTGTTGATAGTGCTATTTATTACGCTCTTTAGACTGAGCCATTGAGTTTCCTTCAGAGGCTTCCCTAGACGGGACATAAGAGTCAGACTCTAAAAATATGTTTCCTCTCCCTCTCCAAATTGTTTTCCTCTTGCTAATAACCTTTTGTATACTAGGTGGAAATGTGCCTCTACCTCTGCCCCTGTCTTGACAACCCCGGCCTTTTGAAGTATCGGCTTTGCCTCTTGATAATATGATTTTCTGCTGAAGCACAAAGAGAGTTGTCGGTATAATACAAGTCATTGACATGTGGTAAAAGGAAGTTAGAAGTCATATTAATTGATGGGGGGATCATAAGAGAAGGGGTGAAGTCTATGTGAAACATGGAGGAGGCAGTCAGGTTATGCGGCCGCAAAATTAGAAGTGTGGTCCGCAAAAGTAAAAGTGCGGTCCGCAAAATTCAAAGTGCAGTTCGCACTCTTGTATTGTCAAATCAGGTCTCAAAGACAAGTCTCTAGTCAACAGTGTGGACTAGCTTTGCGGCCACAAAAAGTCACTGCGATCCACAAATTAAATTCTGGTCCGCACTTGAGTTGGTGTACTCAGGTTTCAGAGAAGAAATTCTCTGAATAACAATGTGGAGCTTATTTTGCAGCCACAAAATCCAACTATGGTCTGCACAATTATATTTGTGCTTTGCAAAATTTAAATGCTCAGAAAGTGATTAAACCAGGCAATGCGGACTGCAAAGATTTAAGTGTAGTCTGCACAATGAAATGCACAGGAAACTAAAATATCGAAGCCATGCACAATTTTAACGCAATCAATAGAATCTAATGGGGAAACAATTAAAGAACAAGGTTTATTATCATCGTAGACCCATTCTGAGCATACATTCGCATGATTACACAGATGACCCATTCAAATTTGAACCCACAATGAATGTAAAAAGGGAGGTAACAGTGATGAACTAAAAGATAACAAATATTAAAAGAAAACTAGAAACGATTGAAGTGTGCCATACCATATTGTGTTAATGCAACTAGAAAGATTTTAATGTGAGTGGTTGAAAGCAATGAAGCAGTGCGTGCAAATGATTACACAGTGAAAAGCCTTAAGGTTAGGTCAAATGGTGAAAAGTGTAATGTTTGACCTTATCCCCTATTCATACCTACTCGTTGGTTGAGTTAAAGTGAGAGAGTGAGGATGCAAAATTTCACTTGCTTGCAGATGAAAGGGGGTTGTCACTTTGTCAGTGATGCCATATTGTATAAGAAAACTTTCAAAAGCCTTGTTGCAAAAGTGCGACCCGCCACTACTTATGATTTCCCTAGGATTCTCGAATCTTATTATTATATTCTTCTTCAAGAAAGAGATGACACTCCTAGCTTAATGATTTCCCTAGGATTCTCAATTGAAGCTTAATGAACTATTTCAAACTTCCAAATTCCAAACTTATGCCGAACACGTCTATAAAACTCTGAATGACTCCAAATTTTGCACACAAGTTCCAAATGACATAAAAAAGACCTATTCCAAGTCCCGGAACAACGATACGTACACGTTAACATCAAAGTCAACTCGCGGTCAAACATATGAGCTTTGTAAACCTTCTAATTGTAAACATTTTCCAAATAAAAATCAAAACGTACTCCTAAGTCCAAAATAACCATATGGACCTATTGGAATCATCAAAATACAAATCTCATACCGTTTACTCAAAAGTCAAACATTAGTCAACTCTTCAACTTAAAGCTTCTAAATAGAGAATTAATATTCAAATCATTCCCGAACATCCCAAAACTCAATACCAACCATGAATGCAAGTCACAATACATCATATGAAGCTTCCCAAGATCTCAAAACATAGAAGGGAAGTGACAAAGCTCAAAACGACCGGTCGGGACATTACATTTTTCCCCACTTAAACAGATGTTTGTCCTTGAACATACCAAGAGTCATTCACAAGCCATCGAACAACTATATAAACTATCCATACAAATACCCATGGGTGATCCCATGTCACCTCAATCCATATAAGCCTGTCATCATAACCTAACTAAAGATTCTTTCTCAACCTCAGTCCATAAACTGTAGAACCAAATCTCCAACATCCATAATTCCTTATAAGATCTGATTCTCACCAATACACCCATTACAAGTCTCAATAAGCTATATCAAGCAATAAGTATAATAATAAGATACAATCACATGATGTACTACATAGCTCATGTAATCATTGTAGTAACCGTTGACCACTATAGCTGCTCATTACTAAACTCGGAAATAGTAACATACCTCACATCAAATAAAACCTTGTTCCAAACCATCACCATACTGCTAATGATGTAAGAAACACGTAGAAACTCATAATCACTCACCCAATCAAAAATTTATGGAGTTCACTCACCCAACAAGAACCAATGCCCAACTCTAAGCTGATTAATGACATTCTTATCTAAACATACCTTATTCAAGTCTGATTGCACTAATCCCATGTCCAATGATCTCATCTCATCTAGTACATGTTATTCGACCGACAAGCCACACCAAATTTCATTTAGTCACATACGACGCAATATGTACTTAACACACAACAAATCGAATATAAATAAAGATGGAATGAGAACCGAATGAGAGAACTATCCGATAAATCCAACAGGTACAACCCCCCTAACGGTACTATACTATGGATCCATCCCAAAAGTGAGAAGCAAAACTCACGAAATAACCACAAAGAATCTCATCCTAATATAACCCCCACTAAGGCACGTAGCCCGGTCTATACATATTGATCCACATGGAATACCCATCGAGCCATAATGCTCACAATCAACAACCACATGTGTATCAACATCAAACACGCGAAACACATAACCATGACCATAGGGAAACAGATACCACAACATACCCCAGACACGAAAACCATAAACAAGGTGCAATAAGCAATTCAACATCCCAAGAGCCATCTCGCTCGAATCTCGCCACAAGGCCTAAACGGGATCACATCAGGCGTATGAAAAGCCAAGTTATCTCACAATATGTTGTAGCATTAGAGAGCAACATATGAAACAAACTCGGGCATAAATAACATCTATTCTGCCCGATGACACACCCATAGTAAATGATGCAAAAGTGTGAGCAAACCTGGACTGATGTCAAATACACATTCTAATTAGGCCTACCAATAGGCCCCAAAATCAATCCGGATAATCCTAAAATAGGTAAATAACCTTCCAAAAGTATATAGTAACCTATCGATAACACACACCATCAGTTGTCTAACTCTTAACATATCTTCGCAGTCCACAACAAAGGAATAGTCAGCCTCTGAGAAGATCCAACCTCTAAAACTAAAGAATACATGAATCTTTATATATGATCCTGACTCCACCACTTAATAATTGACACATAACTCATACACAATCATCTCAAAGAAAATAATCACATAAATCTTCTATGCCACATAGTAAAACGTGAACCTCATCAACCAGCAACCAAGCGGTTAACAATGTGTCTCCTAACATGCACACCCCTCGGGCAATAAAAGGTAGAAACAACATCATATAAACATCAAAAATCTCTCATGATGTCTAGAACTCACGACCTTCCTTTCAAAACTGAACCACAACGTTGCCAATGAAATCTCAATCCCACATGGCGTGCCACCTCTATCATGCTATCATATGAAAACATGATGATCCGCTTCTAAACTCTAAATCACTAGTAGGATATACATCCCATCAACCGAAAACCCTCCTCTAACTCAATCATGTAGAACAAAATTACAACACGTAAAAGACTCCCCATGCCTATGGAGCACATCAAGCGCAAGTCATGGCCAAACCATCACAACTATTTGGAACCCATTTGCACATAATCAAACCATTAAATACATCCCTCTAAATCAACCAAGTCACATAAACTACTAAAACTATGAGTACCTAATCATGGAAAAGACTGCATTGATGAACCCTTTAGTTAATCTAAGGATATTTCTTGCATATGTCTAATATTGCCATGTAGAGTCAATAATGATATAGAAGCACCGCAAGTCTAGACACCACTTAACGTAGATCTTTAGTCTTGATCATACACAAATTTGAGAATCCAAAAATACCATATATGAATCTTGAACTCATTAGAACCTTCTCAAGAGTCACTCACCTCAATCCAGTATCCAATGTGCACCCAATACGTACTAAACAACCCGTGCTCAACCAAAAAATACATATCCAAAACAAACAACCGACTGATCCCATATCTTTGCTTACTACATCCAAAACGAGTATCAAACTTGAATCATCCCAAGACCTCTACATTCTAATAAGGTGTAGTACATGATATATCCAATCGATCCCTTGCTAGAAATCTTCCTCGATGAAACGCATGACCATGCAATCCGATTGCCGCTAGCTGACTCCCCCACTTGGCTCAAAGCCGTAGAACACATCATCTGTAAGACACAATACCCCTCCTTTGTAGCTAACATAATCTCACACTGCTAATCAGCTAAATACTTCATAAACACATGTGACTCTAGTCATAAAATACTCATAGGACTCTGCCAAGTGTATACTCGTCATTGTGAAAGTCACGCGAACTTCCTCAAGCCCTCCAAAATGATAGTATATGCATTCCACTGAATATAAGCGTCATACAAATCACACAACCTCAAATCTTCTCGCATGAGATAATCCACATGCTTATTCTCAGACCGACATCTCTCTATGGCCCCACTACAGTCACAACCACTATGCATTTGATCTTTCTAAGTCATTACTCGCTAACCAGATACAAGAATCCGCTTCATCCCTAAAAATGAACAACTGAAAGATCTACCAACACATCCACAACTACACATGGACAACATATCGAGACAATGATCAGCCAACCATATCCCCCATAGTCCCTCTGCAACATAACAAGTCTTCAGTGCATAGCTGGTTTCGAGTGTGCAACATCACATACTAGTGAATGGAAGGAACTAAAAGGTATAAGCTTCAAGCTAAAACAACATCACACGATAAGGAAAGAAATATGGGAAAGTTCCTAGATGCCCTGTAGCCTCTTGAAGATAGATATAGACATTCTTAGAGTGATTTGCAAGACTCTACTGGACACTTGCTCATGACTCGTAGAACCTATGAACCTAGAGCTCTTATATCAACTTGTCACCACCCAAAATATCACCAATATCGTTATGGCAGGCAACCCAACCCACTAGGTAATCCAATATTGTAAGTTACTACAATGGAAAACGATTCAGTATACTAATAAAAACTGCAACAACATTCATTACAACTACCCCGAGGACTGGTAATATAAGTCACGAGCCACTATGATTTAGATTTACAAAATAAATGTGAGAAATAAATACAATTCTTCATAAACAGAAATGAAAACATAAGCTACATTGAACAAAAGATAGCATGAATCTGGCACGCTGGTATGTCTCAAATGCAAAGCTCCATCTTCATAGCTAATAAGCTCCAGAATCAGCACGCAAGGTGCAAAACTATAGTAAGAGTACAACCGATCCCATGTACACAGTAAGTATCTTGACTAACCTCAAAGAAGTGGTGATGAGGTTATTAAGTGGAAAGATACTCACTTGTCGAATAATATGTGCAATATATCCAAGATTGGCAACGAGAAGTGTAGCAGATAAATAATAACTATAGTCTCATCTGAACAAGTGATAACAATTTAATACAAGTAAAGCTCAACTTCAATAACAAATAATCAAATAAAATCACATACATATGACACCTCGCGCCCCTATTATAAATCACCCTTGCACGACAAAGATCTTGTGCCATAACATATGTCACACTCACTCGAAAATGAGCTCTTGCCACAATATAAATCACACTTGCATGACAAAAACCTCCTACCCCAATTTAAATCACACTGTACGGCAAAGACCTCGTGCCACATTATAATTCGATTTTTTATAAATTGCCAAATAACACATTCAAGAGAACTTTTCAAGAATCAAATATAGTAATGCATGATAACAATTTCCTTTTTCTTTTACTTTAATCTGTGACGCTTCCAATAACTAAATAGAATACGACATAACAACTCCATGTAGGTAAATCCATCTTAAAAACCATATCATCTAGTAAAAACAGAGGCATATATTAGCATGTTTGAAACAATGCAACAATCATGTAAAAATGCATGACACACATAAAGAAGTCATAAATACACACAAGAATGTCCCTCTTGCACCACCACACAAACATATAACATCCCCACAATGCCACCCATATTTCACTGCGTGTGATAAAATAAAGTAGCTTCCCGCCTTGTCTCGCCACACGCGTATTAACAAATCATCACATTATGTCTTTCCGCATGTGCAAACCCGATATAGCCTGCCTTGCCTCGCCACACGTGCAATATCAACAATACTAATAGCATGACAGAAACCTCGTGCTAACACCCAACAATCTGCCTGACATATCAACATGTTCCACAATCACAACAATGCAAAATAACACATCATCATCAAGAAGCATACACTCATAACTCATCAATAAAGTGCACAGGGACATAATCAATAAAAGTGACGATGGGGTTCAACATATAACACATGACTACGGCAAAATAAAATATAGCCACCAATTATAAGTAGTCATACAAAGGATCACATATGTGTCACATAGTGCACATCTCCCAATAAAGGCTCTACACACGAACAACTACGATTTTTTGTTCATAACATACGAGTATCTACCAACGAGCCAAGTAAAGCAAAAGTCCAAATATTAGCTCAAAATGTTCAAAATACGGTACCAATATCCTCAACATTTTTCTAGTATGGTTTATTGTGCTCACGTAGTGAATTAATGAAACAATACATAGAATCAAGTAGAACACACAACCAAACAAGGCATAGAGTAAGCTAGAATATACACCGAGCATGAATACCCATGTCTCATACATACATCACACCCGCATGTAGCAAATAATATCAAATAGCATGAAATATTCCCTCAAACAAAGCTAGGCAAGACACTCATCTCAAACAAGCCAAAGCAATATTCAATGTCAACCATAAAGTCAACCCGATCCCACACCTCGGAACCTGATACAACTCACAAATTCCGATAACTCAGTCGAATAAGAGTCCAACCATACTTGTTTCATCCAAATTCGACTCCGAATCGATGTTTAAATCTCAACTTTTCACTTTAGAAAAGTTTCACCAAAACCCCCTCAATTTCTCATTTAGATTCACCAATCAAATTCTAAAATCAAAGATAGAATCATGAATAATAATCAAAACCCAGTCAAGAACACTTATCCAATCCGAGTGGGTGGAAAGCGCCACAATTCGAGCTCCCAATCTCAAAATATGTTAAAATGAGTTCAAAGTCCGAAATAACAACTTATATGCAAGCCCAGGTAAACCCTTCGCGATCGCAAGACTAGCTTCGCGATCACGAAGTACAAAACTTCAATAGCCTCAAAGACTACTATACGAATGCGGCCCTAGGAATGCCATCACGACAAATGGCTTCACAGAACTATGCGAACACGAAGGTAAACAAACTTGGCCTTCCCAGCATAAATCAAAATTGCGCGAACGCGTGGTCGCGTACGCGAACAGGAAGGCTTAAAGCCTCAACGACCGGGAATGCGACTCCAGAGTCATGACCGCAGAGAAGAACGTCCATCCATCACCCATAACACTTTGCGATCGTGAAGAACACACTCAGCACACAAAAGATAGAGAAACCAGCAATCAACAACAAGGGGGAAATGATCTTAAACACACTCGAGCCTCTCGGGTCCGTGTCCGAACATACCAACAAATCCCAAAATATAACACGAACCTACTCGAGGCCTGAAATCACCTAAAATATGATAAAACTATGAATCACCCTCAATTCAAGCCTAATGAACTATTTCAAACTACTAAATTCCAAACTTACACCGAACACGTCTAAACAACTCTAAATGACCCCAAATATTACACACAAGTTTCAAATGAGATAAAGAACCTATTCCAACTCTCATAAAATAAATCAAAACCCAATAACATTGAAGTCAACTCCAGTCAAACCTATGATTTTTTCAAACCTTCATGTTGTTCTTGCTTTCGCGATCGCATGACCACTTTCGCGATCACGGTGTATGGCTTCACAAAACTATGCGAGTGCAGTGTTATCTCGCGATCTCGAAGGTCAACCAACTTGGCCTTCCCGACCTAACTCAGCACTGCGTGAACGCGAAGGCTTAAAGCATCAATGACCGCGAACGCTACTCCAAAGTTGCGAACGCTAAGACGAACGTCCAGCCAGCACCCAGAACACTTCGCAATCGCAACCCTCTTTACGCGATCGCGTAGAGCACTCTCAACACCAAATATCAGAGAAACCAGCAATGAACAACAAGGAGGAAATTTTCCAAAACACACCCGAGTCCCTCGGGACCCCGTCCAAACATACCAACAAGTCTCAAAACATAACACAACCCTACTCGAGGACTCAAATCATAGAATATAAAATCAAAGCCACGAATCACCCTCAATTGAACCTTAATGAACTACTTCAAACTTCCAAATTCCAATATTATGCCGAACACGTCTATAAAACTCTGAATGACTCCAAATTTTGCACACAAGTTCCAAATGACATAAAAAACCTATTCCAAGTCCCGGAACAACGATACGTACACGCTAACATCAAATTCAACTCGCGGTCAAACATATGAGCTTTGTAAACCTTCTAATTGTAAACATTTTCTAAATAGGGCCAAATCAACCTAAGAACCTCCAAATAAAAATCAAAACATACTCCTAAGTCCAAAATAACCATATGGACCCATTGGAATCATGAAAATACAAATCTGATACCGTTTGCACAAAAGTCAAACATTAGTCAACTCTTCAACTTAAAGCTTTCAAATAGAGAATTAATCTTCAAATCATTCCCGAACATCCCGAAAATCAATACCAACCATGAACGCAAATCGCAATACATCATATAAAGCTTCCCAAGATCTCAAACCATAGAAGGAAAGTGCCAAAGCTCAAAATGACCGATCGGGACATTACATTCTCCCCCACTTAAACATATGTTCGTCCTAAAACATGCCAAGAGACATTCACAAGCCATAAAACAACCATATAAACTATCCATACACATACCCATGGGTGATCCCACATCACCTCAATCCATGTAAGCATGTCATCATAACCTAACTAAAGATTTCTTGTCAACCTCAGTCCATAAATCGTAGAACCAAATCTCCAACATCCATCATTCCTTATAAGATCTGATTCTCACCTATACACCCATTACAAGTCTCAATAAGCTATATCAAGCCATAAGTATAATCCTAAGATACAATCACACGATGTACCACATAGCTCATGTAATCATTGTAGTAACCGTTGACCACAATAGCTGCTCATTACTAAAGTTGGTAACAGTAACATACCTCACATCAAATAAAACATTATTCCAAACCATCAACATACTGATAATGATGTAAGAAACACGTAGAAACTCATAATCACTCACCCAATCAAAAATTCACACAGTTCTCTTGCCCGACAAGAACCAATGCCAAACTCTAAGCTGATTAATGACATTCTTATCTAGACATACCTTATTCAATTCTGATTGCACTAATCCCATGTCAAATAATCTCATCTCATCTAGTACAACCTATTCGAACGACAAGCCACACCAAATGCCACTTAGTCACATACGATGCAATATGTACCTAACACACAAAAACGCGAATTTAAATGAAGATAGAATGAATACCGAATGAGAGAACTATCTGACAAATCCAACAGGTACAACC
This sequence comes from Nicotiana tomentosiformis, assembly GCF_000390325.3. NCBI lineage: Eukaryota > Viridiplantae > Streptophyta > Magnoliopsida > Solanales > Solanaceae > Nicotiana > Nicotiana tomentosiformis. The sequence goes on along the minus strand of NC_090816.1, from coordinate 56,730,804 downwards.
CCCAACGGTGCCATACTATGGATCCATCTCAAAAGTGAGAATCAAAACTCACGAAATAACCACAAAGTATCTCATCTTAACATAACCCCCACTAAGGCACATAGCTCGGTCCATACATATTGATCCACATGTAATACCCATCGAGCCATAATGCTCACAATCAACAACCATAGGTGTATCAACAGCAAACACGCGAAACAGATGAACATGACCATGGGGAAATAGATACCACAACATACCCCAGACACGAAAACAATAAACAAGGTTCAATAAGAATTTCAACACCCCAAGAGCCATCTCGCTCGAATCTCGCCACAAGGCCTAAACGGGATCACATCAGGCGCGTGAAAAGTCAAGTTATCTCACAATATGTTGTAGCACAAGAGAGAAACATATGAAATAAACTTGGGCACAAATAATATCCATTCTGCCCGATGACATACCCAAAGTAAATGATGCAAAAGTGTGAGCAAACCTGGTCTGATGTCAAATACACATTCTAATTAGGCCTACCAATAGGCCCCAAAATCAATCCGGATAATCCTAAAATAGGTAAATAACCTTCCAAAAGTATATAGTAACATATCCATAACACACACCATCAATTGTCTAACTCTTAACATATCTTCACAGTCCACAACAAAGGAATAGTCAGCCTCTGAGAAGATCCAATCACTAAAACTCAAGAATACATGAATCTCTATATCTGATCCTGACTCCACCACTTAATAATTGACACATCACTCATACACAATCATCTCAAAGAAAATAATCACATAAATCTTCTATGCCACATAGTAAAACTTGAACCTCATAAACCAACAACCAAGCGGCTAACGCAATACTAGTCAAGTATCCGCAAGTCAAAACACAATGTGTCTCCTAACATGCACACCCCTCGGGCGATAAAAGGTAGAAATAACATGATATAAACATCTAAAATCTCTCATGATGTCTAGAACTCATGACCTTCCTTTCAAAGCTGAACCACAACCTTGCCAATGAAATCTCAATCCCACATGGCGCGCCACCTCTATCATGCTATCATATGAAAACATGATGATCCGCTTCTAAACTCTAAATCACAAGTAGAATATGTATCCCATCAACCGAAAATCCTCCTCTAACTCAATCCTGTAGAACAAAATCACAACACGTAAAAGACTGCCCATGCCTGTGGAGCACATCAAGTGCAAGTCATGGCCAAACCATCACAACTATTTGGAACCTATTTGCACATAATCAAACCATTAAATACATCCCTCTAAATCAACCAAGTCACGTAAACTACTAAAACTACGAGTACCTTCTCATGAAAACGACTGCACTGAAGAACCCTTTAGTTAATCTAAAGATATTTCTTGCATATGTCTTCAATAATGATATAGAAGCACCGCAAGTCTAGACACCACTCAACATACATCTTTAGTCTTAATCATACACAAATTTACAAAAATACCATATATGAATCTTGAACTCATTAGAAACTTCTCGAGAGTAACTCACCCCAATCCAGTATCCAATGCGCATCGAATACGCACTGAACAACCCATGCTCAATCAGAAAATGCATATCCAAAAGAAACAACCGTGCGATCCCATTTCTTTGCATACTACATCCAAAACGAGTATAAAAATTGAATCATCCCAAGACCTCTACATACCGATAAGGTGTAGTACATCATATATCCAATCGATCCCTTGCTAGAAATCTTCCTCGATGAAATCTTTCTTATATCATAGCTAATCCACAAGCATGCCCTAGTCCAAGAACCTATATAACGCATGACCATGCAATCCGATCGCTGCTAGCCAACTCCCCCACTTGGCTCTAACCGTAGAACACATCATTGGTAAGCCACAATACCCTTCCTTTGTAGCTAACACAATCTCAAACTGCTAATCAGCTAAATACTTCATAAACACACATGACTCTAGTCATAAAACACTCATAGGACTCTGCCAAGTGTATACTCGTCATTGTGAAAGTCACGCGAACTTCCTCAAGCCCTTCAAAATGATAATATATGCATTCCGCTAAATAGAAGCGTAATACAAATCACACAACCTCAAATCTTCTAGCATGAGAAAATCCATATGCTTATTCTCCGACCGACATCTCTCTATGGCCCCACTACAGTGACAACCACAATGCATTTGATCTTTCTAAGTCATTACTCGCTAACCAGATACAAGAATCTACTTCATCCCTAAAAATGAATAACTTAAAGATCTACCAACACATCCACATTTACATATGGACAACATATCGAGACGATGATCAGCCAACCATAACCCCCAAAGTACCTCCGCAGCATCACAAGTCTTCAGAGCATAGCTGATTTTGAGTGCGCAACATCACATACGAATGAATGGAAAAAACTAAAAGGTATAAGCTTCAAGCTAAAACAACATCATACGATAAGGAAATAAATATGGGAAAGTTCCTAGATGCCCTGTAGCCTATTGAAGATAAATATGGACATTCTTAGAGTGATTCGCAAGACTCTACTGGACACTTGCTTATGACTCGTCGAACCTATGAACCTAGAGCTTTGATATCAACTTCTCAATATCCAAAACACCACCAATATCGTTATGGTAGGCAACCCAACCCACTAGGTAATCCAGCATTATAAGTTACTACTACAAAGGAAAACGATTCAGTATACGAATAAAAACTGCAACAACATTCATTACAACTACCTCGAGGATGGGTAATACAAGTCACGAGCCACTATGATTTAGAATTACAAAACAAATCTAAGAAATAAATACAATATCTATTTGGAAGTTACATAAACAGAAATGAAAACCTAAGCTACCATGAACAAAAGGTAGCATGAATCTGGCACGCAGGTACGTCTCAAATGCAAAGCTCCATCTTCATAGCTACTTAACTCCAGAAGCAACACGCAAGGTGCAAAACTATAGTATGAGTACAACCGATCCCATGTACACATTAAGTATCTTGACTAACCTCAAAGAAGTAGTGATGAGGTTTTTAAGTGGAAAGATACTCACTTGTCAAATAATATGTGCAATATATCCAAGATTGGCAACGGAAAGTGTAGCAGATAACTAATAACTATAGTCTTATCTGAACAAGTGATAACAATTTAATACAAGTAAGGCTCAACTTGAATAACAAATCATCAAATAGAATCACATACATATGATACCTCGTGCCCATATTATAAATCACCTTCACACAACAAAGATCTTGTGCCATAACATATGTCACACACACACGAAAATGAGCTCTTGCCACAATATATATCACACTTGCATGACAAAGACCTCCTACCCCAATTTAAATCATATCGTACGGCAAAAACCTCGTGCCACATTATAATTTAATTTTTTATAAATTGCCAAATAACACATTCAAGATTACTTTTCAAGAACCAAATATAGTAATGCATGATAACAATTTCCTTTTTCTTTTACTTTAATTTGTTACGCTCCCAATAACTAAATATAATACGACATAACAACTCCATGTAGGTAAATCCATCTTGGAAACCATATCATCTAGTAATAACAGAGGCATATATTAGCATGTTTAAAACAACGCAACAATCATGTAAAAATGCATGACATACATAAAGAAGTCATAAATACAAACAAGAATGCCCCTCTTGTACCACCACACAAACATAATAAATAAAATCACCTCAGGCTATCATATAACATCCCGACAATGCCACCCTTATTTCACCGTGTGTGATAAAATACAGTAGCTTCCTGCCTTGTCTCGCCACACGCGTATTAACAAATCATTCACATTATGTCTTTCTGCATGTGCAAACCCGATATAGCCTGCCTTGCCTCACCACATGTGCAATATCAACAATACTAATACCATGACAGAAACCTCGTGCTAACAACCAACAATCCGCCTGACATATCAACATGTGCCACAATCACAACAATGCAAAATAACATATCATCATCAAGAAGCATACACTCATAACTCAACAATAAAGTGCACAAGGACATAATCAATAAAAGTGCAGATGGAGTTCAATATATAACACATGAATATGGCAAAATTAGATATAGCAACCAATTTTAAGTAGTCATACAAAGGAACACATATGTGTCACATAGTGCACATGTCCCAATAAAGGCTCTACACACGAACAACTACGATTTTCTTTTCATAACATTCGAGTATCTACCAACGAGCCAAGAAAAGCATAAGTCCAAATATTTGCTCAATATGTTCAAAATACGGTACCAATAGCCTCAATATTTCTCTAGTATGGTTTATTATGCTCACGTAGTGAATTAATGAAACAATACATAGAATCAAGTAGAACACACAACCAAACAAGGCATAGAGTAAGCTAGAATATACCCCGATCATGAATACCCATGTCTCATGTATAAGCTCGTCACCTCATACATACATAACACCCGCATGTAGCAAACAATATCAAATAGCAGGAAAAATTCCCTCAATCAAATCTAGGCAAGACACTCACCTCAAACAAGCCAAAACATTACTCAATGCGACTCTGTAACCCATTTGAATAAGAGTCCAACCATACATGTTTCATCCAAATCCGACTCTGTATTGATGTTTAAATCTCAGTTTTTCACTTTAGAAAAGTTTCACCAAAACACCCACAATTTCTCATTTAGATTCACCAATCAAATGCTAAAATCAAAGATAGAATCATGAATAATAATCAAAACCCAGTCAAGAATACTTATCCAATCCAAGTGGGTAGAAAGCGCCACAATTCGAGCTTCCAATCTCAAAATATGTTAAAATGAGTTCCAAGTCCGAAATAACAACTTATATGCAAGCCCAGGTAAACCCTTCGCGATCGCAGGACCATCTTCGGGATTCTGAAGTACAAAACTTCAACAGCCTCAAATACTCCTATACTTATGCATCCCCAAGAATGCCATAGTGAAAAATGGCTTCACAGAACTACGCGAACACGAAGGTAAACAAACTTGGCCTTCCCAACCTAAATCAAAACTGCGCGAAAGCGTGGTCATGTACGCGAATAGGAAGGCTTAAAGCCTCAACGACCGCGAATATGACTCCAGACTCACGGCCAAAGAGAAGAACGTCCATCCATCACCGAAAACACTTCGCGATCGTGAAGAACACACTCAGCACACAAAAATATAGAGAAACCAACAATTAACATTAAGGGGGAAATGGTCCGAAACACAATTAACACACGTCTAAACAACTCTAAATGACCCCAAATATTACACACAAGTTCAAAATGATATAAAGAACCTATTCCAACTCTCATAAAATAAATCCAAAGCCGATAACATTGAAGTCAACTCCGGTCAAACCTATGAACTTTTCAAATCTTCAAATTTCCAACTTTTTCCAAATAGAGTCATATGAACCTATTGGAATCATCAAAATGTGAATCGAAGACCGTTTACACAAAAGTCAATCCTTGGTCAACTCTTCAACTTAAAGCATCCAAATAGAGAATTACTCTTCTGAATCATTCCTGGACTTCTCGAAAATCAAAATCAACCAGACACACAAGTCATAATATATCGTATGAAGCTACCGAAGACCTCAAACCATCGAACGGAAGTTCCAATGCTCAAAATGACTGATGGGATCGTTACAAGTAAGCAACTTAATGTATCTTAGATTAACTTCCAAATGAAAGTGGTGTAATGAATCTACTAAATAAACTAGAATGTTTCTAAGGATTAGTTAAACAAACACTTAAGATGCAATAGTTCAAAGAAGTTGAAACAAATGGAGAAAAGCCTTGAGTTGTAGTCCTAATCTAGGTATAAACCTAATGTGTAAAATCTAATATGCTTGCTTTTTTTGATTTGGGTTGTTATGGCTCTCAAATATCAAGTCCTCACTTTATACCTCTCTATTAAAGAGTGATTTTGCCTAATTTAGCTTTCTCAAATCTAAATGGGTAGCTACAAGTGCATTTGATTATGAGCCCAAGTTGGATTGTCGTTATCTCTAGTCCAAATCCGTTAATTAAACTAATCAATCCCTCAACTAGTTTAATATCTTTTTAGCCAAGTTTTTCTAGATTTAGTTCTTATTTTTCAATTAAGAACAAGGCCAAAAATGCATAAATCAATTTTTGCAATCAATATTTAAACTTTAAAGCATAAACTTGGCTAAATTACACTTAACTCAATCATAAACAAACATAATATTAACAACCCATAAGATTCACACTCTAGGGTTGGATTACAACCCGAGATAAAAATCTAGCTGCTCATGATAGAAGACATAGAAAGATAAAAACAAGATGAAATTAAGGACATAAAACTAAAATAAAAATAGAGTAGAAGATATTCTCCAATTGTAGCTCAAACTTTCTAAAAATAGCAAAAAGTAACTAACTCCCAGCCGCTACCGTGAAAATATGCCCTAAAAAGTTATAAACTTCTATTTATAGGACTCACAAAAATTCTATCAAAAATGGCCTTCGGAGCGTTTACGGTTGGCAGATGAGATTTGTTGTCCACACTATGCTGGGTTAAAACTACTTGTTCTGTGAGTGAGTGAAGTTCCCTGTTTACACTTCAGACATTGTAGCCGCCATCATCTTTGCGGCCGCACTGTTAGTTCTGCGGAACGTACTTGGGGAGGCTTCAGAATCGGCTAATTTCTCATTTTCTTATAATTCAATTCACCAGTGTGAACCATTTTGTGGATCAGAGTGCGACAACACATTTTCTCTTTTGAAGATTTAGTTCATCTTATGCGACCACATTTCTCGTTTATGGACGCAAATTTTGTCGCGGCGGCAGTTCCATTTCTATAGACCACACTTTTCTATGCCCTTCTCATCTTCACCAAAATGCCTAGAGTTATCCCCGTATTCTGACATTCTGCATCCAAGGCCTTAAATCCTTTTTAGCATACCTTCAATTCAACCTTTTTCATTATAATTGGGAATAAAATCAGTACTTTCGGACTAAAAACTATAGCAAATAAGTGGTTAAATTTCACACTTTTTAATGCTCGGGATCCCTTTCTCAATACTTGATAGCACAAATCCATGCTCCTAACACAGGCCATATGTCCAACCACGCACCACAAATCTCGGTGCCTACACTCACAGGGCCCAAGGTAACATGGGTAATCACCTGACTCCGAAGGGTTGGATCCATATACAAGCGTTGATTATTTTATAATTAATGATCATCAATCAATCGTTGTATCGTGCAACCTGTTCCAATCATAATATCATCAATAATCGATAATCAATATTCGTTCACATTGTCCTTGGTGCCAAATTCCTCAACATTTTCACAACATCCAACTCTCCAACTCATGCATGTGTATATGAAATAACATAACTAAGAGGCACCAGACATAACAATAAAAATGTAGATAAAAGCTCATAGAGCTAACATATGGCTATGACAATAATGTAATTAAGTTTTATCACAATAGTTTAATAAGCCATTTAAGCATGAACATGTTTAATTATCTTATTATTTAACATGAGTAAATCAAGCAATATAAACACCAAGTCATGGAGTAAATAAGACAAGTGTACGACTACAGATTAATAATAAAGCTCAACATGGTAAAACGATCCTCTATGCCAAAAAAAATGTTATATCCTTACGCATGCTGCAAAATCATATTTATAAACTATCACATACTCATAGAATCAATCGAACATGGATATTATCTTCAGGTATTCGAAACAAATCACAATTCAAGTCAATAATAATGGATACAGTCAAAATATAGTTATGCATATACACTCGTCATCTCGCATATACGTGGCTCCTAATGTCACGACCCAAAATCACCACCGATTGTGACGGTTCCTAACTAACTTGCTAGGCAGTTAAATTATAAAATATCTACAAAAAATAATAACATATACATAATAAATGAGTATGAAACTCGAATAAACATAAATAGAAACAAAGTCAATACAACAAATCCCTAAAAACTGGTAACACTGAGTCATGAGCTCTAACATATGAATAAAAGATATACCGATGGTCTCAACCGATAGATCTGAAACAATAACATTAATAAAAGATAGAAACAAACGCTACAAACTTTGACCTGGAAGCAGTTCTACCGCTGGTCTCAACCGCAACAGCAAATAACTCTCACTACTTAGCGGGGTTCAACACCTAGATCTATACAATTAAGTGCAGAGTATAGTATGAGTACAACCGACTCCATGTACTATGTAAATATCATGACTAATCTCGGTGAAGTAGTAGTGAGAGTGGCCCATGATACTCACTAATCAAACCTTTATAGTTCATGAATATTTATGTAAACAATAACAGTACCGAAATTTAAGCATAAAGTACAGATAAGGCCAATAGTGCACATAAAGAAGATATGCACAAGCATCATAAAGAACTAACTTTCAACATATAGAGAAGATATGCATTTGATGTCAAATAATCCGTCAACAGTTGCATATGAAGAAGATATGCATGTATAACAAGTCAAGATACACATATTGACTTATAGAGAAGATATGTATTGTGATGCAATCCATCATGTAAAGCAGCATATAGAGAATATATGTATAGAAAGGCATGTATACATTCCAGAGCTAACATATAGAGATGATATACGGTAAAACATGTATATATTTAAGGAGTGTGCATATAGAGAAGATACGAAAAACCTAAACACTAATCAATTTCCATAATACGCGTGTACGCCCATCAAGAGCGATACATGAGAGGACGACCTTAGGGGGATGGATCCTTATCCACATGCTGCACGGATAACTTACAGGGAATAATAATAACAACCGCATGGAAATCTCACGTGCTATAATAATTCAACCCGCATGGACGCTCACGTGTTGTTGAACCAGTCCATATCACATAAAGCAAATACAAGAATACCTGTATACGAAAAGCAGATATCAAATCACATACTCATGGACTGAGGAAAATAGCATGTTAAGGTTCGTCCTTCTGCGAAACATACGACTATGGCTCTAATTAGGCGGGTACGCCATACAACAATGAGTATCTTGCTTAAATAGGAAATCAAAGCCTACACATGATCTCTAGAATGATTCAAGATGTTCATCTACTCATATAAATGGTTAAACATCAATCATATAAAGCACACAGTCTGAAAAAAGGTATAATAGAAGTCTAAATTCTAGTACGGTCAAATCACTGCGGTCGCATAATGGACCACAGAAATGCCCTATTCTGCAACAATTTTTCTTCAACCCTCAATCACATTAGCCTACCTCGGCACCATGAACTAATACAAAAAATGAGTGAAAATCACTTACCCCAAAGTCTTCTATGAAAATCTCCAGGCAATCACCCCTCTCCAAGTCTAGGATTCAAAATATGAGAGAATAAGCTAAAATCCCGAATTTTGAATTAATAACCCGGTTGCAGATGTCGCATTTGCATCCTGGGGCTCGCAAGTATGACCCTCGCAAATACGGTCATAAGTTTCCTAATGCGAACTAACCCCTATGAAATAGACATAGAAAATGTGACATACGTTTGCAAATGCAACACGCCAATCGCAAATTTGATGGCCGCAAATGCGACACCAGCTTCACAATTGCGAAGATGGCCATCCCAGACCCTATAGGAAATGCTAGATCATCTCCGTAAATGTGAACCTCAACATTAAGAGTCCAATATCATCAAACTCAACTATCGGTCAAACTTGAGAATTCTCCAATTCTATAAATTGTTGATCCGAGGTCGTTTACGCAAAAGTCGAACCTTGGTCAATAATTCTGACTTAAGGCTACCAAAGTGAAACTAAATGTTCCAACTTACTCCTGAACCTATGAAGAACAAACCACCCATCCTCTCAGGTCAAAAATCACCAAAAATACATACAGGGAGTGTCAAATAGGGGGATAGGGCTCAAATACGCAAAATGATCAGTCGGGTCGTTACACCTAAATCAAGCAACTAGTAACAAATAGATCACCTATAGGGAGAATTCCCTTTTACAAGGATAGACAAGTGACTTGCCTCCACTCGACAAGCTTTATTCAATAATCAAAAACCTTTCCGCTCAAATCCAACATCAAACGACTCGAATGTAGGCAAATACAACTCAATATCGTGAAATAAGCAATAGGAATTAATTCCAAACAATAAAACTTCAATCTTTAATAAAATTCCCAAAGGTCAACCTAGGCCCACATGGTCAAAACTCGATTCAAGGGGTAGATCCCGACTACTCGTAACCCAACAAGTCTAGATATGTTCTTAAATTCAAAAACCAAGTCTAAATAGACCCACAAATCCCCAAAATTCACCCTCTTAAGTTGTAGACAAAACCCCCAATTTTTCTCTTCATATTTTCATGATTAAAGTGTATAAATCTATGGGTATTCAAGATATATAATAAAATCCAAGTGAAAATTACTTATCCACAAAGTAGTGATGAAAATTACTTTCCGTACTCCAAATCTCAAAATAATGAAAAATTAGCAAACCCTCGAAATATAACATGCTGCAAGGAAATCTCGTACTTTCACTCACTAAGCCGCAGTGCAATGTAGCTTCTGCTACTCCATATGCACTTTTGTGTAGTCCCAGCTCAAAACACATCTCCACATATGCGACTCTACGGATGAGACACTAGAAACCGCAGGTGCGACCAATCCCTTGGCTAACTAGATGAAGCAGGTGCGCTCAACCTATCATAGGTATGCCTTTGCATCTGCGCTCCCAGTTGGGCAGACGCGATAAGTCCCATGCCGAGCCATCTTCGGAAATGTAACTACCATCTCATAGGTCCGGCTTCACACTTGTGATCAAACCTCCGCAGGTGCGATGTATCAGAACTGGAAATGTCAAACACTCCAAAATTATTCAAAATCACGCCGGAACAACCTGAGCCCCCCGGAACCCTATCCAATCATAAACACAAGTCCTACCTTATTAAAATTTATCCAAGGACTCAAAATTTCACAAACAACATCAAAATCAAGAATCAAAGATCAAAATCATTCTCTAAACTTTCAAACATTCTAACTTCGCGGAACACGTCCAAATCACACATAGACATTTTGGATATCAACCAAACTTCCCACACAAGTTCCAATCAACTAAATGAACCTATCCATGGTCTCAAAATGACAATAAAAGTCTGATAACATTAATGTCAACTTAAGGTTTGTTTTATGAATTCTCTAATTTTTCAAATTTCCAACTTTCAAGAAATAGAGCCAAAACCTTATAGGAACCTCCAAATCCAAATCCAGACATATCCCCAAGTTCAAAGTCACCATAGGGCCCTATTGAAACCATTAAATCCTGATTTTAGGTCGCTTACTCCAAAGTCAAACGTTAGTCAATTCTTCCAAATTTAGGCTTCCAATTTAAGAATCACACATCCAAATCAATCCCGAACTTTTGCAAAAATAAATACCAACCATATACACAAGTCACACTGCATCATATGAAGCTACTAAAAGTCTAAAACCATGAACATAAAGCTAAAGGTCAAAATGACGGGTTGGATCATTGCGTTATACCCTAGTTAAATATACCTTTGTCCTTGAACGTGCCAAAAGTCCTTCCAAAGCCATCAAATAGCTACACATAGTCATCATACACACACCCCAAGAGATCCTATTCCACTTCAATCCATATATACCCATTGACACAATCCATACTGAAGGTTCTTTCTTCAACCTTAACCCATAAGTTGTAGAACTATATTCCAACATCTAGGATTGCCTCTAAATTTCGGCTCTTGTACATATACACCGTGTAAATCCCCACATGTTGCATTAAATGAATAATATACTCCCAAGATGGAACCACACGATGTGCCCCATAACTCATTTACCCATAACCAAATATTCTGCTCGTGATAACTTCTCATTACCAAACTCGGTAGTAGTAACATATGTCATATAAAATAAAGCTTTAATGACCTGAAATTCTACCAAAGTCGTGACGATGCCTAACAGTACTTGCTAGGACAACCAACATCCAATATGCATAAATGAACCTCAATAACAATACGTAAGAGTCTAAAAATGGAATATTATAATTAACTAAAGAAATATAGCAATATAAGTGAAATACCATCCAAGAATCTACTGTCAACGAGTACATGAGCTCTATAGAATAAATAAGTACAAATGTCTAAGTAACGATACAATATTGTCTGAAGTACATAAACAATAATAACAAAAGTAGAGGTAGGGACTCCAAGGCCTACGAACATAATCAATAGTTCTAACTCGAATTAACCGACGAGAACCAGTCCAACTCTTTAACAATCAACGCTATCAAAAGCACCTAGATCTGCACATAAAGTGCAGACTGTAGAATGAGTACAACTGACCCTATGTACTGAGTAAGTAGCAAGCCAAACCTCATATTAAAGATAGTAATGAGATTCGCAAAGTCCGCTACTCACTTTCGACAATTAACATTAACAGATACGACATAATACATATAATAAAGGGAAAGCAACTCATAATAACAAGTTTAACTTATTCATGTCAACAGAAAATAGGAATGCTTTTAATTCAAATCAGTTAAGTCATCAATCTCAAGTTACAAACTTTCAATTAGCACGAGGAAGATACATCATGCACGACAAGTAACAATGCCAGAATCAATGAATCAACGACGAAAGCATCATATAAGGACACTCTCAGCATTATACGAGTGCTTGGCATAAAGACCACCCACTCAGCACATACCAACTCCCTGCACTTACAGGGCCCAAAGACCATGGGTTATCACTTAACTTTGAAGGGGCGTATCCTAGCCAAGCGCATGATAAGATCAAAAGTCGACGATCATTATAACTCAGCCCAAATGGCTTGGTGCATCCGTTGCCTCAACAGCAATACCACTTAGCCCTATAGGGGGTCTGGCATACGTGTTACCTTAATATAAATCTCAATATGTATATAAAGGTCCCAACCCAGTCATTAATCTGCTCAAATCACAACATGCCAATATCTCATAGGCGCCTGTACATTTTCCGACTGCCTGAATAATTTTAACTCTCTAGACTTTCCCATTAACGCCCCCTTGGCACACCACCTCATGCAGTGTGCCTATGCAATCTTTACATAGTTATTGTCCCAGTTCGTGCAGGAAAAGGTATTTTCGTCTGGGCCCGACCCTACTTAGTATAAATACATGTAAAACATTATTTTATGGACTTTTGACACATCTAAGAGAAAAAGAGGCGAGAGAGAAGGTGGAGAAGCGAAAGCACAAGGGATTCGTCATCCAATCCTCACTCAAGACAAGAGTTTGGATCGTTTTATTTTTTTCTTTATATTTGTGATGAATTACTCCATATCTATGGAGTAGTTCTCTTTAGGGAGTAATGGATTTGCTGTATTGATAATTGTTTATGGATATTAACTCTAGTTTTTATGAATTGAATTATTTTGGTTGTTTTAATTGTTGCAACTATATTCCCATGGTTATGTAATCGAGAGAGGCATACTTGTTATATCTTTGCATTATCTTGTTGGTTGAATTCATTAATTCTTCTTAGAAATCGAAAGAGGCTAGTTGAATTATTGTTTAGACCTAGTTAGGAGGATAATAGAGAGAGGTTCTCCTCAACACCAATCCACTACGAACTCTTGCATATCTTCACCGAGCTTAAATTGGTTCACATTGTGAGGTTGAAACTTAAGGAGTTTCTACTAAACGTTTGTACTAATAATTGATTGAATTCGAGAGATTCACTTGAACATTAGAAGTGAATTAACTAGAGTTAAATCCCAAACAATTATCTTGCACCTATCCAATCAACCCCTATTTTCTCCCATTGATATCTTCCTTGCTTACTTTTGTTGCGATTGTCATAGTTAATTAGCTCTAGATTCTTAGTTAATTTTAGTTTTTAATCACATAATTCTCAATTGTTGATCATCTTGGATAGCAACCAAGTTATAAACTTCTATAATACTATTTAACTCTAATCCCTATGGATACGATATTATATTATACTATATTCGATAGCAAGCATATTTAAGTGTGTGTTTTGTGCTCGTCAGCAAACTCGATAGCTAAATTATTTTGGGAAGAAAAGCAATTACGCAAACAAAACCAAACCTGGATTTTTACAAGGATGACGAATAAATTTTGGAAATCTATTTGATTTATACCGAATGAGTTTTCAAAACAGACAACGTATACCTCATCTCATCAGGTATAAAGATTAAGCATCAACATAGACTTGCATGTTTTTAATAACTCCTTACTTTTAAACAAGTCATGCAACATAGTTTTGAAACCCAACATTTTCATTTCTAAAAGTTGAAAACCCTTTTAAACAAGTGCCTTTCGATAAGATTAAATATTTTCAGATATAGTTAAAGCCTTCATATAGACCCATTTAGCAACCTTAATCACTAATTGACTAGGATATAAACAACTTCTTTCGCCACATATATCCTAAGTCAAGGAACTACTTAATGTAGATTTCAAGGGATGCCTAACATCTTCCCCTTAAAATAACTAGAACCATTACCCGAATTTTCATTGATTTAGTGGACCATTAAGGAAATGATCTCTATATTCTTATAGGTACCCTAGTATACCTTTAAATATTAGGTGGCGGCTCTTCTTTTATCAACGTCAGCAAAACCACAATTTGTATTTATTTTGACTTGTGGAAAATAGGGTGCAACAACATGGCGACTCTGCTGGAGATTTCACACTTAGGTTCTGACCTTCGCAGACTTAAGCTAGATGTTAAAAACATGGGGATTCTTATTTATATTCTGCTTCACTATATGTCTATATGCCTTCATAATTTACAATTATATGTTTACTTGCTTTATTCCTAATTATTACTAATTTGTCACTATTATTTGTAACTGCTTTTATAAAATATCATCACAATCACACATGAATCATGTGAGGGTTGTCATTTTACCCCTCCGAGCAATATTTTCAAAACTCTTTAGTTTTAGAGAATGACATTGTGAGGTGAGATAACATGTTATCTTGCAGTTATTCAGTCCCACTATAAAAATTTATGAAACACTCTACTCTTAGTAAACATAGGTCATACTGCATACACCCAGGGTGAGTCGATCCTTGGCATTGACCCACAAGTAGGAAAGTCTAGGGAATATCAACAAGTCATGCACCTAACGACATGCCTTCTATGAAATAAAAAATTAATCCAGATTAAGACACCAAGGATTCGGAGAAAAACACTTACCTAGCCTTTTCTCAGTTTTTAGATGGAAACAAACCATAACATCCCTGAGATTAGAATGGTTATAGGAGTGCCCCACAAGCTGCAACAATGGTGGAGAAATATCCGGCTAGCGCATAGAAATGGAATTAGGTTACATCTTGGAGCGCTGACTGCATTGATGAATGTCCGAAAAAATAGAGTGCTTACCATGTTTTGATAGAATTATACGATCCTACTAAAGTAGTTTTCATGTTTTTGGAGTGTGATCTAACACCTACTTTCGAGGAGGTTACCAGCTTTACTTAGTTGTCATTCGTTGGATGAAAGACCATACGGCTGTCATCATGCTGGGTCACAATTTTCTCTATGTATTGGGATTAAAGAGCAACGAGAACTTGAGGAATGCCGAAGACGGGTGGATAAGCCTCGACCAACTGTTCTATGATTTGGGCATCTAGAAAGCTATGCTCTACATCATTAGGAGTTTCAATGTGACAGGAAAAATATGGGAGATCCTTCACTCTTTGACATTCTCGTTAGCATTTTTGGTACTTCTAATTTTCCACAACAGAAGGGGCGGATCAGCATCAATGTGCTACCTCTGGTCTTGGCCATATTTTCGGGAAATTTAAAGGTCACTCTTGTCCCAATGTTGTTGACAAAGATGTTCAAAGCGTTATCAGAATGTTCGAGGAGGTATGAATTCTTAAAGGGTTGCAACCTATTGTTGCAAATACGGGCTACAAAGCACTTCTTTCAAAGAGAGATGACCATCGTTACTTTGTCGGCACCAGCAATATGATCCACATTCATGAAGAGAGAGAAAGAGGAACTTGGGAACACCCCATGGGCAATAATAATTGTGTGAATATTTGACTCACCTAATTGGAGACTTCATCAACTAGAAGCTTTATTGGTTAAGTGGAAGAGCAATAGGGAGGGGGTCAAAGGAATATTTTATTGAGTTGATGGGTTTAGAAGGAATTCAGCCTTATGCACCGCTGAGAGTTCTGAGGCAGTTCGGTCTGGTCCAAGATGTACCCATGTGGTCCCGAATGGCTTTATTTGGAGATGACTACAATGGACAAACCCCAATTCCAAGAGTAAAATGACTCCAAGATAAGTGGAATGATTTGAACATGATGGGTATGGGACAAAAGGTGTGGTTCACACCATAGTACATTTTATAGATTTATGAAGAAGACCAGTTGGCCAAGCCTACTCGAGAAGGGTTAGCCATGTTGAAAGATTCGAGAGCAGCTTTGCAAGTATACCAGGAGATTCTACCTCACTACCTTGTCACCTCTGTTGTGCACAAATAGGTGCTCCTTGGATCAGTCGACCATATGTTACCACCACCGGATGATGACAATAAGATAGTAGAGTACATGCAAATTGAGTCCGAAGAGGAGTCGGAAGAGGAGTCAGGGTATCATCATGAATAAGTCGAGGAAGAATTCGAGTAAGATCCAGAGGAGGAGATCCTGAGAGGAGATTCAACGATGATTACTACGTTGTTGGTTGATTTTCATTATGTACCCTTTTTGTAAAAAAAATCCCTAAGGGTGATCCTATAAGCCCATGAAGACTTTATAAACCTTGGGAGTGTCATGTTGTAACCTTCAACAACTATTCCGTATCTTTTGTGTAAGTGATGTGAAAGCTTTGAAGCCTTTGTATCCCATGTCGTAGCCATCAAATTTCCTATCAAAGAAAATTAATTTCGCTCCAGATCTGAACGTGTCAAATGATTGGATATTTTGTCAACACCTACGATGTAGTCCTACCTCCAGCAAAGAGAGGTTCCTAATACTCTTGGAATGCGCTTGTTCAAAATGTGAATTAACTACTTTATTTGATTATATTTGTGGACTATTGGATCTAACTTCTCCTCTTGTTTTCTTGCTTTATTACGTTACTATTTATCCCTCGAATAGAGTTTGGTTTGTATTGATATTTAAACTGACCGAGCCACCGTATAACCTGAGGTCCAAAGGAAAGATGACCACTACAGATCACCTGTCCAAAAACACTCTAGCAGTAACTGACGCCTCAGGGAATTCAAGAGGAAGAGATGAAACTCAGAATGATGAAAATGCCACACGGATGGAGAAATAAATACAGTCATTTAAATAGGAAGTATAACATATCAGGGAACTGGCACATCTTGTCGTGACGATGCTTCCAAAACTGTCTCGTTTTCCATCACTAGACTCAATCCCTTGCCACTTTTCTTCATCAATCCGACAACCTACCAATACCGCAACTACCCACACTTCTACTACAATACCCACCATGACTCAAGTCATACCATCTGATACCCCTGCAAATCAACAAAACCCTCCCATACATACGCTTTATGTTCCTAAGTACATTAAAAGCACACAAAATCCCCTAACCATAATAAAATCTGTCCAAACTCCCTTTCTGACAATGTCATCTTTGCAAATACCCACACGCAATATCTCCACCCATGAGCAATATGTTCCACCCATATATACCGCAGCAGAACCAACTTTTTTTTTTAAGCAAATCCACTAGGCAAGGTGCCTAGGGCTAGTTTTTATATATATCAAAATAAAATAAAAAACAAAATATCATGAGGTCTTAGCAATTGTACGAGAATAAAAGAAGAAAATACCATAGCTCCTATTATCAAAGTTGAGATGCTCAACATTGATAGTACATATTGTTAAAGGAGCTCCACAAGGTAGTCTTAGTACGAATATTCCACCAAAGCTTACAAAAAAATCTTTGGAGACATCATATAGAGACCTAAATCACACACCCCCTTC
Organism: Nicotiana tomentosiformis; assembly: GCF_000390325.3. Taxonomy (NCBI): domain Eukaryota; kingdom Viridiplantae; phylum Streptophyta; class Magnoliopsida; order Solanales; family Solanaceae; genus Nicotiana; species Nicotiana tomentosiformis. The sequence continues at coordinate 56,712,847 of NC_090816.1, read as the reverse complement.
ATTCACTGGCAAGCACAAGTTGCTCCAAGAAGACCAATGCCTTTTCTTCACCCCTACAAAATTACTCAAAAAACATTATGCAAACATCTTATGCATCTCTTCAATAACATAGTTAGGTGGGTTCACAGCCGAAAGCAAATGGATGGGCATGCTTTGAAGAACATGAGATATGAGGACTGCCCGACCTCCACTGGCTAGAAGCTTGCCCTTCCAAGATTGCAGCTTATCAAGGATTTTGTTGATCAATCCATGATAGTAATCCATTCTTCTACTGGCATAGAAAATAGGGCCTCCTAGATATGTAAATGGAAACTCTTGCATTTCAATCCCCATTATTCTTTGTACCTTATTCACCACCTCCAAACTCGTGGAATGATGCATATAAATTACTGACTTAGCCTTGTTGATAAACTATCCAGATGGACCTTCATATGTCATCAACACCTCAATAATAAGCTGCAAGGATGTAGCATCAGATGATGAAAAAATGATTGTGTCATCCGCATATGCCAAGTGATTGATCTTTGGACTTCATTTAGGCAATCCAAATCCACAAAAATATAGGTTCCTGTGTAATGCATTAAGCCCTCTAGACAAAGTCTTAGCTGCTAAAATAAATAATGTAGGAGACAAAGGATCTTCCTACTTAACTCCTCTCGAAGATTTGAAGAAACCATAAGGTTTCCCATTCAATAACACATAATACCGATTGTTTGAAACAATGACATACATCATATCGATCAGCGTGCTGAAATGGAAAAAGAAGTAGATCCAAGGAAGATGAGTCATTGACTAAATAACTACGTGTCATGAGAAAACAAATAAAGAATCCACAAGTTGTTCGAGGGAGCGAGAGCTTACATTATGAGGCTTTGTGCATACATCAAGACGTCGATATGCCGGCAGGGTACAAACCCTCAAAATTTGATATCAATACTGTTGTGGCATGTAACCCGATCCCATATATATATATATATATATATATATATATATGAAATAATTAGACAACAACCAAGTGCGGAAAATTTACAACATAATACAAAGAAAACTAACACGCGGAATTCAACTACGAATACAAACTCAACAAAATAATATGAGCAACACAACACCCCAAAGCTAATCTCCCACATATAAATACATGGCTTCCACAAAGCATAAATACACAACCAATCTAAAAGTCATCCAATACGGCTAAGCAAAGAAGTGTAGTAAATAAAACGAGGAAGGATGTGCGTCAGGTAAAAATAGGTATCACGTAGAGGTGTGTAATAGGTGAAATCATGTGGCAAGTGGAGACATGAAATAAGTAAAGGCATATAGCAAGTGAATGCGGGTAGTAAGTGAAGGCGCACAATGGTACAAGACATCTAATAAGCAAATCACGTACAAATAGAGGCATGTAACACATATGGGATGAAAGGCATGATTCGAAGAGGACATGTAGTAGAAGTAAATCAAGTAAAAAAGTAAGAGTAATATGTTTACCCTCAAAAATAGATGACAATTAAATTTGTAAGTGGTTTTAAGTATACGTGGGTTAATTCAATACAAATGATAGATTGCGTTAGATTAAATAGATGAAGGACGTAATAAATTGTCAAACCAATCAAGAGGAGTGATCTCAGACTTAGTAACAGCTGAATGAAATGCCTTCCTTCTATCCTAGGCTCACGTTATTGATGAAATGATGAGCAAAAGTAAGAACTTTGAATAACAGAGAAAATAAGAATATATTGCCTTGATATACATGTTACAGTGTGCCTAATGAATTGTAACGACCCGACCGATCATTTTGAGCTCTAGCACATTGTTCGGCGGTTTGAGGCCTTGGTTAGCTTCACTTCAGGTGCTACAAATTGTACGTGTGTTCGAAATTGAATTTCGGGAAGTTCAGGGTTCATTTGGGAAGAAATTTCTAATGTCGGAAGCTTTAAGTTGGAAGAATTGACTAAGGTTTGACTTTTGAGTTAACGACTTTGGAATCAAAACTTGAAGGTTCCAACAGGTTCGTATGATGATTATGGTCTAAGGAGCATGTCCGAATGTTGATTTGGAGGTCTGTAGGTCATTTTGGCATCAATTGGCAAAAGTTGGAAATTGGATGATTTTGGGATGTTTGACCGGGGATGGACTTTTTGATATCAGGATCAAATTTCGGTTCTAGAAGTGGGAGTAGGTCAGTAATGTCAATTATGACTTGTGTGCAAAATTTGAGGTCAATCAGACTTGATTTGACAGGTTTCGGCATCGAATGTAGAAGTTTGAAGTTCTAAAGTTCATTAAGCTTGATATGGGGTGCGATTCGTGATTTTAGTGTTTTTTTATGTGATTTGAAGTCATGACTAAGTTTTTATTGTCTTTTGGAATATGTTGGTATATTTGGTTAAGGTCCCGAGGGCCTCGGATGAATTCTGGATGGTTAACAGATTTATTTTTGGACTTAAGAAATGCTGAAGCTGGGCAGCAGCAAGTGTGATCACTTGTGCGATGTCTTGGTAGCAGAAGTGAGGTTGAGCTCGCAGAAGCGAAATGATAAGGGAAAAGGTAGTGGTCACAGGTTCGGAGATATTCCCGCACCTGTGCAATCACAGAAGCGAGAATTGAAGACCCAGAAGTGGCTGGTCCGCAGATGCGCGATTGGCCATCGCAGAAGTGCCTGCGCAGAAACGAAAATGCCTCGGCAGATGCGAGGTCTCAGTTGGGCAGTGTACTCCATAGATGTGCATTTTGTCTCTCAAAAGTGATGCTGCAGATGCGCAAATATGTCCGCAGAAGCGGAGACTGCGCTAAACATAAGGGGATTGAACATGGTCATTTCGTCATTTTCATTTGGGATTTTTGGAGCTCGGTTCTTGGGCAATTTTGTCATGACCCAAAAATCCAACTAGTCGTGAAGGAACATAACCCAACCCGTTAGGTAAGCCAATTACCTACTATCCAATTCCATTGAAATTAATAAAAAGAAATATCTAAAACCAAAAAAAGTTTTCTTTTCATTCCCGTGCATTGTTCAACCCAAAATGTCCGAGCCGCAGCTCGCAAGCTCTCCGCGAAGAATTTCTATAATCCTCTACACGTAAGCCTAGTCCGGCACCATGAAATATTATTTTCTTTGAAAATTTTACCGGGCTTTACACTTAAGTACTTCAAAATTGTCCGTGGTGTTACAATAAATCTAAGGCTATGATGAAAAAGAGGCAGCTACAACAGGAACGCATGTACATCTTCAAATCCGGCAACCATCGAGCACAGCAACAACAATAACCAACATCTACACGTAATGTGCAGAAGTGTAGTATCAGTACAACCGACCCCATGTACTGAGTAAGTAACAAACCTAGCCTTAGGTTGAAAGAAGTGATGAGTGTCTACAAAAGTCGGGTCCAAAATCAATTGTTAAACCCCATGTTTTCGTACGTAAAAGCTTCGTCGTAAGTTAATTGATGTAGACTCGGGGATGAGATTATTTTTGAGGTTATAAGCATTTATGCTACTTATAACACGCGATAAGTAAAGTGCCATGAAGGTTAAAGGGTGAACGAATCAAATATAATGTGTTTCGTTAAAGATTGTCGATTTGGAAAAACAATATGGTCTGAGCTATAATACCCGGTATTTATGGATTAGTGCCATACAAGGTACTACATGACCATGATACTATGGTGTACAAAGGGTATTAAAAGTGAGTAGTATTTTAAGTAGTGGGAGATAATTCCTAGTTAAGTGAATTATTGGACAATGGGAGATTAATAATTAAGTAAAAGGATTAATGGTTAATTATTGGATAAGGATATCCTCCCAAAATGTGGCAGTGGCATAAGAGTCTTTAAGTGACTCTTAGATAACCTTGCTAGGTGTCACTTTGAAAGAAATTCTTGTCTAAGCCATAAAAAGTTATAAATTCACAAAGTATGTGAAAATGGTAACGTTCTTCAGTAAAAAGCCATAGAACATTTCTCCAATTCAATAAAGTCACAAATCCATTTCTATGTGCATTCAAAAACGTGAGTGTTTGTACGTTACAAACATTTGTCACAAACGTAAGTCTTATGCAAGACAGGATCTTCAAGCAATTCTTACAAGATTTCAACCAAACTTCTTGCAACCAAACAATTTTAACGAGAATTGTTATAACCGTAGCAACGTAAAATTTTTCGGTTCTAAAGGAGTACGGTACAACTTTTTCCAAGAATATCATACGGATTTTTCCCTACTCCAGGTATGTTAAGGCTATCCCTTCTTTTTTTTTGGCATGATCTATACGATACAAATGAAATGAGTAAACACACAATTTTCATAAATGACTCTATTCATAGAAGTATTAGGGTGCCTATGTTATTGATTCCCCATGTGAATTATTATTATATCTTCTGTTCATGGGTCTCAGAAAGATATGTATTTGATAAAGTTTATCCGAAAAGGTATATTGATTTTATGACAATCCAAGAAATCTTATGAACATAATTCTTATGCATTTCATGCATTTATACATGTACATTGACCCATGACGAGATGACGTTATATACTCATATATTATATGTATATGGATATGGGAAAAGGTTATGGCGTTATATACGCACCACCACCTGATCAGTTGGTATACGTTGATGATTTGCCCACAGTGGCTGAAATGATATGATGGGATGCCCTCAGAGTCTTGATGATGTTATGAACGTATATACCAATGCATGGTATGACATTTATATGCATATGCATGACATTATAAAAATGAAATGATTCACAAAGCTATGCAGACGTACATGTTGAGTCTTTTACTCCATGTTTCTCTCATGTCTATTATTTACTGATTTTTATTCCTTACATACTCGGTACATTATTTTTACTAACGTCCCTTTTTCCTGGGGACGCTGCGTTTCATGCCCGCAGGTTCCGATAGACAGGTCGAGAGTCCTCCAAGTAGGCCATCAGATCAATGGAAGATGTTGGTGCGCTCCATTTACTCCGGAGTTGCTTGTTTGGTCAGTATGATTTAGACGTGTATTGTTTGGTATGGCGGGGCCCTGCCCCGACCTTTGTGATAAGTATGTATTCTTAGAGGCTTGTAGACATATGTCATGTATACCAATGATTGTATGGCCTTGCCGGCCTATGTTTTGAGTTTACAAATGATCATGTTGGCCTTATAGGACCGTATATCACATGTATAAGTTTTTATATCAGGTTGGGGTCGTCCCATATTGAGTATTCCTCTATGTTTATTCTGGTTAGCCCATGACGGCCCTTTTGGCCCATTTGCCAACGAAAATACAATAAGAAAGATATGTTATGTTGGTACTCGGTTAAGTAAGGTACCGGGTGCTCGTTGCGGCCCATAGGTTTGGGTCGTGACATCAATAGTCCACAACAGTCCATAACAATGTAAAACAAATAATACCAGAAGTAACTCAGAGGTAAAATGCTCAGCTAAATCATGATTTCAAAAATCGTTTACCAAAATTTCCAAAAAAATATAAATAAGTTTGAAAGCAATAATTTTCCCAAAAATCCTTTCAATAATAAAAGAGATGTTTCATTTTCTTTCCAGATAACCCGTGTAAAAATAAATGCCTCACTATGCCCATCTGTCAAAAATGTGTGAAAAATCATGAATGATGTGATGTTGTACTGCATGAAGAAAATACATCTCTATGCCTGTATGTTATGTGTGCATGCCAATACGATGCAACTCAGTGATAAAATCATAAACAGCCCCTCGGGCAGACCTCACAATCACTAGTATACAGCCCCTCGGGCTTACCTCACAATCACTCGTAAACAGCACCTCGGGCTTACCTCATCATCTCTCATGCCTCACAGTCACTCAGCACTCGGCACTAGGCACTCACACTCAGTAGGTACCTACGCTCACTAGGGGTGTGTACAGACTCCGTAGGGGCTCCTACAGCCCAAGCGCTATATTGCTGGGGCGTGCAGCCCGACCCAACACTGTTGCGGCATTTAGCCTGATCCAAGTATTGCTACGGCGTAGAGCCCAATCCAATATCATGGCCCGAAGGCTTGTTGCGGCATGCTACCCGATCAAACATTTACTGTGGCGCGTAGCCCGATCCAACATATCTCGCACAATCAGGCCCTCGGCCTCACTCAGTCATATTTCTCTCCAGTCTCTCTCTCATGGCTCACAATGTCATGAAAATAGCCCAAAATGATGATATGATATATCAATAAAAAATAATAGAGACTAAGATATGATATGTAATGACATGAATATGAATGAGTATAAATTTTTAGTTTAAAACAAATAATTCACAGCAATATGACCTTTGTGGGTCCCAATAATACTGGCATATAGCCTCAATATGATTTTTAATATGCTTTTCAGCTCAATTTCTTTAAGACATAAAACAACATGAAAAATGCCAAGATTATTTAACTGCAAAATTCCACAGAAATAATTATGTCACAATTTCTATAGTACAAGCCCACACGCCCGTCACCTAGCATGTGTATCACCGCCCAACAATTCACATAATAAATATATTCAGGGTTCATACCCTCAGCCCTAAGATTAGAAAAGTTACTTACCTCGAACAAGCCAAATCCAATATCGAGCAAGCTAAACGATGCTCCAGAAATCCCATTATGCGCGTATCAACTTCCGAACGGCTCGAATCTAGTCACAATTAGTTTGATTCAGTCCACACAATTTATAGAAATTAATTCCATATCAAAATACTAATATTTTTCACAAAATCCAACCAAATATAACCATTTGAAACTTACCCGAGGCTCCCGGGACCTCAACCAAATATACCAATAAGTCCTATAACATAATACAGACCTACTCGAGGCCTCACATCACACTTAACAACATCGAAATGATGAATTACGCCTCAATTCAAAATCAACGAACTTTCAACTTTCAAATTCTACATCTTGTGCCGAAACACATCAAATCAATCCGGAATGACTTCAAATTTTGTACACAAGTCACATTTCACATTACGGACCTATTCCAATTTCCAGAATCGGATTCTAACCCCGATATCAAAAAGTCAACCCCCGGTCAAACTTTCAAAAATTAAACTTTCGGCATTTCAAGCCTAATTCTACTACAGAACTCCAAATAATTTTTTTGAATACGCTCCTAAGTCCACAATCACCATACGGAGCTGTAAGAATCATCAAAACTCCATTCCGAGATCGTTTACACATAAGTCGACATCCAATCACTATTTTAACTTAAGCTTTAAACCTTGGAAATAAGTATTCCAATTCATTCCAAAACCTCACCGGACCCAAACCATTTACCCCGGCAATTCACACAACAACTGTAAAGTACAATTTGAGCAGTAAATGGGGAAATATGGTTGTAATACTAAAAACGACCGACTGGGTCGTTACATTCTCCCCCACTTAAACATACGTTCGTCCTCGAACGTGCCAAGAGTTGTTTCCAAGCCATCAAATCACTGTTCCATCTTACCACACACGTACCCGGCGGTGAACCCCCGTCACCCTATTTCATATATCTTGACAACACCATACCACTAAAATCATTGATTTATCTTTAGCCCATAAACCTTGGAATTTAATTTCCTACCTTTGGAATCTCTTTCAAGACACAAATATTACATTTACACACTGTATGAGTTTGAACAAGCCGTATCAAGCCATAACCAGAACCATAACCACGGACATAATCACCTAACATATTACACAACTCGCATGCTCGTAGCACCATTCCTGATCACAGTGACTACTCCAAAACCAACCAAATACTAGTATTAAACCCATATCAAACCAAACCTCATCCAAAAACCTTCGTACACTGTTGATAATAAATGAAACACGTGACCACTTACCAGATCAACAAGTCACGGAGCTCTCTTGCCCCAACCAGAACCATAAATCGCTTTCTGAGGCGACTTTCAATATTATCCTTCCGAACATACCGAAATCAAACCTGATAGTACCCATTCTAGGTCCAATGACCTTATATTACTAAACACAACTATTTCCACAGACATGCCGCACCAATATAACTCAGAGCCACAACACGTGTCATCCGTACACCAATACGCAACAATTCATATGCATTAACTCATGGAAAATGACTCAAATGAGAGAACTTCCCCACCATATTAACAAGTACCGCCACAACGAAATGCTGAAAATTCATCATACACCGTAGAACCATCACTCGATCCTTACACAAGGTTCATACCTTAACATAACTCCGCTGCAATGCATGACCTCATCCAAACGATGGTCCATAATATATACCTCGAGCCTCCCCACTCAAAATCAATAACCACAGAGAGGCAAATGACAAAAAATTGCCACCCAAAACTTGGAAAAACATAACCATTATGCAATCGATCATGCAATACCCAAATACTCATCACGCTCAAATTCCGCTATAAAGCTCAAATAGAACCACACCATCCGTGCACATAACCAATGAATCACAACTCGTCGTAGCATAAAAGGGTAACTCACAGATCATTTCAGAACATGAATAAGTTTAACATCAACCGAATGGCACGTCCCTTAACAATAGCAGTATGGAGCCAACCATCCCGGCTTGGTGTAGAATACACATCTTAATTGGGCCTACCAATGGACCCCAAAATAAACTAGGGTCACCAACAAATAGACAAATAGCCCTCTGAAATTCCACAATAACTGAATCACAACACATACTATATTCTGACTAACCTTGGCTACGTTTTTACGGTCCACAACCACGAAACAATCTACTCGTGGGAATTCCCAGTCTCCAAATCCATAGAACACACGAATCACCATATTTTATCTCAACTCTACCGCCTGAATGTCTAACACTTCTCCAATAAACAATCATCCCACGAGGAACACTTCTATAATTCTTCTGTGCCACGAAGCAAAATTTGAACATCAGCAGTCGACCAACCAGGAAAAATGCCGCAATACCTATGAAATATCCATAATTCAAAACATAGTGCGCTTTCTGAAATGTACACTCTACTCACGCAATACCAAATAGTTATAGCATTAATCTAAACATTGAAAATTGTTCATGCCCTCTAAGAATTTATGACCTCCCTTTCAAAGTTAAATTGTGATCTTGCACACGCCAACCTTAATTCCACACAACACACCACATATATCATGCCATCATTTGGAAAATACAAGAACCTCATAATCATTCTGAGTCACAAGTAGAATACATATCTGATCAGCCAGAAGCCTTCCATTTGATCCCATCCAGTAGAAAATCACAATGCTCAACATGCTCCTCAGGTCGGTAGGAAAATACCCATCTCAAACCATGGTAGAAATCCTCGAGAATGCTTTGGAATCCATTTGCACATAATCAAGCCATCAGAGTTAATCTCTCTAGATCAACCAAGTCACGCAGGTCGACAAACCCAGGTGTATTGCCACAAAGCACCTGTAGAAAACCCCCCACATCATAAGCACCCAAAGAATCGATCCTACTATTACCATATTGGTCCAGTCTACTATCAAGTTGTCCTATTTTCTCCGAGTCCCTTCCGAATTTATCGTCAGATTGATACTTCTCCTATTTTCTCCGAGCCCTAACATAGAACCACAATGCCCTACGGCCCTTAAGCAATTGTATTATTCTTAAACACATCCATAAATACATCAACTATAACACTCACTTCTGAAAATAGCTTATGTGAATTTAAAATTGTTCTTCTTACCTTCCTTATACGAAAATGTAGAATCCATAGTCATACAGAACTTTAGTAAGTCCGGGCACCATCAAATTGAAACCTCAGGTTTTACCCATACACAAGCCCGGAGAAATTCTCAAATTCTATATGTAAACCTCGGACCTATTGGAACTTTCTCGAGAGTCTCCGCCTTTGATCAAATCCCCATTACACCACCCAAATGGGCCAAAGGACACGTGCCCCATTAGCACAGCATCACTCAAAGAAGTAGCTTTACTTTAACACTACCTATTAATTCATACTCCGTGCGCAATACATCATTCACCGATAACAACTCACTCATCCCACGAATTTCATATACTCATACATGCAATATAATCCTTAACCAGGAATTTCCTTATTCGATTCATCCTCAATCTCAACTTCTGCAAGTCATAACCAACCCACAAGTATGACTCAGAACGAAATTAAAATTTAGCACCTAACCATGAAATCAAATTGTCAATAGTAGACTCCCCCACTTGGCTCAAAGCCATAGATTAAAACACTCCATAATTCACAATACCCATACCCTATTACTGTCATAATACCATAGTCAGTGCCACAAAAATTCTTCTCAAGCTCATACAACACCAACCATAAACAAAATACCCCAAATCATCTGCAAAGCTCGCAATCATTCTCTTGACACTCAAGTCGACTTTCTCAGCCATATTCAAATTCAAATCTCCACACATACGCCCCACTAGCAGAAAAGAACCCTTCACTCACATTACAAGGAACACACCTACATAGATTACTCTCCAAGAGATAACCCACCTCCCTAGCCTCAAATTGGCATCTTGTTATATCTGTTTGCAGTCCCAATTACTATGCAATCACTTAGTCTATCTGAGTCCAAACTCATTAATCAGACATAAGAATTTAATTTGTCCCAAAATTTAATAATCGTGAAAGATCCTTCAAAACATTCACACTCGAGACTGTACGTCACATCAAAACAAAAATCAAGCACCCAATGGCCTTTCCTTTGCATTTCACAAAATTGCTTCTCGTCACATTCAAATCGTCTTAACACATCCTGCAGTTACATCGTACTCATAATAAGGCCATTCCACCGCTAATCGAGCCACAAATTTCACTCGTAGGGACATTACCGGACATACGAGTCCAAATGTAAAAGTTATAACTGAAGCTACCGAGCTTAAGCTGCAGTCTAACCATGGCCTCAAGTCCTCCAGACTGGCCCATCACCAAAAGATATAATACACATCTCGAACCTCATTCATAGAATCACAAGTCGGCGATGCACAACTGATACCGAGCGCTTATGTGTGCATACGAATACGTGGAAGGAATTCAAAGAGTTATGTTTCAAGCTGAATCAATTTCGCATGATAAGGAAAGAAAGATGGAAAATTACCCTAAATGCCCTGTAGCCTCTCGAAGATAAGTATGGACGTCATCATACCGATCCGCAAGACTGTACTAGACACTTGCTCATGACTTGTAGAACCTATGAACCTAGGGCTCTGATACCATATTGTCACGACCCAAAAATCCAACTAGTCATGATGGCACCTAACCCAACCCGTTAGGTAAGCCAATTACCAACTATCCAATTCCAATGAAATTAATTAAAAGAAATATATAAAACCAATATATTTTCCCAAGAACTGGTAGTACAAATCATGAGCTTCTAAGAATAGAGTTTACAAAGCGGAAATGAAATCAATACATAGTCTATTTGAATAGTACATAAACAGAGATTTTATAAATCTAAGGCTACCATGAACAAGAGGCAGCTACAACAGGAACGCCGGTACATCTTCAAATACAGCAACCGACCCTATGTACTAAGTAAGTAACAAACCTAGCCTTAGGTTGAAAGTAGTGATGAGCTTCTACCAAAGTCGGGTCCAAAATCAATAGTCCACAACAGTCCATAACAACGTAAAACAAATAATACCAGAAGTAACTCAGAGTAAAATGCTCAGCTAAATCATGATTTCAAAAATAGTTCTTCCTTTCAAGTACATCAGTGAAAAACCCAAATCATTTACCAAATTTTCCAAAAAAAATATGAATAAGTTTGAAAGCAATAATTTTCCCAAAAATCCTTTCCAGATAACTCGTGTAAAAAGAAATGCATCACTATGCCCATCTGTCAAGAATGTGTGAAACATCACGAATGATGTGATGTTGTACAGCATGAGGAAAATACATCTCTACGCATGTATGTCATGTGTGCATGCCAATGCGATGCAACTCAGTGATAAAATCATAAACAGCCCCTCGGGCAGACCTCACAATCACTCGTGTACAGCCCCTCGGGCTTACCTCACAATCACTCATAAATAGCCCCTCGGGCTTACCGCACCAACTCGCATGCCTCCCAGTCACTCAGCCCTTGGCACACGGCACTCGTACTCAGTAGGTATCTGCGCTCACTGGGGTGTGTACAGACTCCGGAGTGGCTCCAACAGCCCAAGCGATATATTGCTGCGGCGTGCAGCCGACCCAACACTGCTGCGGCTTGCAGCCCGATACAATTATTGCTGCGACGTACAGCCCGATCAAATATCATGGCCCGAAGGCTTGTTGCGGGGTGCAACCCGATCCAACATTTACTGTAGCGCATAGCCCGATCCAACATATCTCGCACAATCAGGCCCTCGACCTCACTCAGTCATCAATCTCTCTAGTCTATCTCTCATGGCTCATAATGTCATGAAAATAGCCCAAAATGATGGTATGATGTATCAATAAATAATAACAGAGACTGGGTTATGAAATGTAATGACATAAATATGACTGAGTATAAATTTTTAGTTTAAAATAAATAATTCACAGCAATATGACCTTTGTGGGTCCCAATAATACTGGCACATAGCCTCAACATGATTTTTAATATGCTTTTCACCTCAATTTCTTTAACACATAAAACATCATAGAAAATGCCAAGATTATTTAACTATAAAATTCCACATAAACAATTATGTCACAATTTCTATAGTGCACGCACACACGCCCGTCACCTAGCATGTGTGTCACGCCCGTCACCTAGCATGTGTGTCATGCCCGTCACCTAGCATGTGTGTCACGCCCGTCACCTAGAATGTGTGTCACCTCGCAACAATTCACAAAATACATATATTCAGGGTTCATACCTTCAGCTCCAAGATTAGAAGAGTTACTCACCTCCATAAATCCCATTATGCGCGTATCAAATTCCGAATGGCTCAAATCTAGTCACAATTAGTTTTATTCAGTCCACAAAATTTATAGGAATTAATTCCTTATCAAAATACTAATATTTTCCACAAAATACGAAATTACGCCCCAAAAATACACGTAGGGCCCATGTCTCTAAATCCAATGAACCATACAAAATACGATAATCCATCCAATTACAAGTTCAACCATACTAATTTCACTCAAATCCGACTCCAAATCAGTATTCAAACTCGAAAAATTTGTTTTGTGACATTATAAAAATTTTCTTCTATTTCTCTTGAAGATTCGATAATCTTACGCCAAAAATAAAGATTAATTCATGAAATATAATCACAAGGGAGTTAAGAACACTTACTCCAAGTTGTGTGGAAAAATTCCTCTCTAAAATCGCCCAAACCGAGCTCTAAAATGTCCAAAATGAGAAACAAATCTCGGAACCCACGTTTTAACACTGCCCAGGCATTTTCGCACCTGCGGTGCTTGGGCACGCACGTGCGCATCCGCTTTTGCGAAACAATTTGCTCGCCTGCGGACAAAGATAACCTTCCAAAACCTTGCATCTGCGGGCTTGCAGATGCGCATTACCCTTCGCACGTGCGGCCTCACAGATGCGGGCAAATTTCACGCACCTGCGAGCACTGCCCTGTCCACTCTTGGCCGATTCTATGACTGTTTTCGCGCACATGCGGCTTCTCACCTGCGATCAAAAGCTTTTCTTGTGCGATCACACCAGCAGGCAGTAGTTCCAGCATTTCTTTAAGTCAAAATTTGATACGTTAACCATCCAAAACTCACCTGAGGCCCCCGGGACCTCAACCAAATATACCAACAAGTCCCATAACATAATACGGACCTACTCGAGTCCTCACTTCACACCTAACAACATTGAAACGACGAATTACACCTCAATTCAAAATCAACGAACTTTCAAATTTCAAATTCTACATCTTGTGCCGAAATACATCAAATTAGTCCGGAATGACTTCAAATTTTGAACACAAGTCACATTTCACATTATGGGCCTATTCCAATTTCCAGAATCGGATTCCGACCCCGATATCAAAAAGACAACTCCCCGGTCAAACTTTCTAAAATTCAACTTTCGGCATTTCAAGCCTAATTCCACTACAGAACTCCAAATAATTTTCAAAACACGCTCCAAAATCACCATACGGAGCTATTGGAATCATCAAACTCCATTCCGGGGTTGTTTACACATAAGTTGATATCCGGTCACTATTTTAACTTAAGATTTGAACCTTGAAACTAAGTGTTTCAATTCATTCCAAAACCTCACCGGACCCACACCATTTACCCCGGCAATTCACACAACAACTGTAAAGTACAACTTGAGCTGTAAATGGGGAAACAGGTTGTAATACTCAAAACGACCGGCTGGGTTGTTACAGATTTTTAGGAGTTTTCATCATGTAACACAAGGTAAGTAATTTCCCACTTGTTGTGAGCTTAATGTAAGGTTTATATGTGGATTTAAGACCTAGAATTTTTAATTTTGGATTTTGACCACGATTTTGGAAATGGAATTAAGAATAAATTACATATTTGAGTTAGTAATGTTATGGGTATGGTTTATCTTCAAAAAATTTCGGAATCCGGGCACGTGGGCCCGAGGGTTGACTTTATCGACTTTTCGAGTGGAGTTGGAAATTGTTCAAATTAATTAATTATGGGTATTAGAGTATATTTTGATTGGTTTTCACCTTGTATGACTAGCTTTGGATCGACGGACATCAGTTTGAGATGTTAGAGAGGCTTTGGAGCCGGTTATGGAACTTTGGAGCAACGTAAGTCTCCTGTCTAACTCTGTTATGGGGAAACTACTGCCAGTGGCTATATTAGATCGACAAGTCCGCAAGCTGAGAACAAAGGATGTAGCTTCCGTGAAAGTATTATGGAGGAACAAGAATATAGAAGAAATGACATGGGAAGCAGAAGAGGAGATGAAGTCTAAATACCCTTACCTATTCCAGAGTGAAGATAACGAGGATGCCGGGGGAAAGAAGGACGCATTATAAGGTGAAACGGCTCTATGAGATAAGCAATAGCTTGTGAATACTCTTTTTTTTAATACAAAATGGTGATATGCAGATAATGTACATATCCATAATGCTTTGTATAGTCTTGTATGGCCATAGGTTGGGTTTAACTGCTTGCAAGTTTGGCTAGTGTCCATTTTATAAGGGAAACTCAGCCGGAAATCTCCGTCGGAATCCACGATGAGTTAGACACCCCATAAACCCTTACATTCGAGGACGAATGTTCCTAAGGGGGAGAGGATGTTACAACCCAAATTCGCATATCATAGATCACGCCGTAAGGTAGTCGACGTAAATCCAAGAAGAGATTATCTTTGAGATGATAATAAGTTAATCCTATTGGTCTTAAACGATACAAGGGTGTATAAGAGTGGTTAACAAGTATTTGAAGTTAAGCTAATCAAGGATGTTGTAACCCGTATTTTCGGATAACACTAGAGGTGATTAACTGTCCCAAGAGGTCTTGTTTTAATGTATTTGAATCATATAATATCCGCATCATAAGTCTTGAAGTCAAGCGAGTTATGAAATAAAAGTCGATAAAAGTTGTCGCAACTTAGGTTTATAATTTTACTTAAACTTTAGGTCAAATGTTACTGCATTTTACTCCCAATGTGCTTGGAATTATGGGGTGATCTACCTATCAAATTGAATATCTATGAGTCTAGTTTCCAATGCATTAAACCGTTCGTCGATACAATCTCGGAATAGAGAGATATTCGCGTTTTCGCGAGAGTGCGCCAAGCTGCTCTCTATGGGGCCCACAAAGGCGGTTTAAGACATTTGGACATAT
Organism: Nicotiana tomentosiformis; assembly: GCF_000390325.3. Lineage (NCBI taxonomy): Eukaryota > Viridiplantae > Streptophyta > Magnoliopsida > Solanales > Solanaceae > Nicotiana > Nicotiana tomentosiformis. The sequence goes on along the minus strand of NC_090816.1, from coordinate 56,697,113 downwards.
ATAAGATAACTCAACCCCGTTTTAAGTCATTATTTTTCAGTATATTCAGACCTTATAACCCTAAAAACATTCTCTCAAGGTTCTCTCATGATCCAAGACCCAAACAAAGGGCAAACAACACAAATCAAATGTCGGGAATCCCGTGGTGCTAGTAAGTTTCTTGTTTTTCTTGTTGTTGCTGATTTTTGTGTTGTTCCAGCTCGTGTGGGAGGTTGTTTTAAGTGCTTTATGTTCTGTAAATACACCTTCAAGTTTTTAATATCAACCCTAGGTGATTTCAAGTCTTCTAAAGTAATTCTAGTGCCGAAAAACCCGAATTAATTGCTAGTTTCGCTTCCTTGTTCTTGTGGCAGAATTGAAGGGATATTTCGTAGAAAATTAAGGTCAAATTGGAGTTGTTCTTTCTGTTTAAAGGTAAGTAACCTCTTACTCTATATATATTTAAGATTATCCAAGTTGCAGCTAAGTCGTTGAAGCTAGAACTTGTGAAATATATATCGAAAAGCTTGGTAGTAATGTTGTTGGTTGGTGGACTGTTTTGGAGGCTCAATATGATTATTAATGATGTTTTTTGGGCTGTTTGGTGATTGTATTGACTTGTGGGAAGTCATATAAATAGGGGAGGTGCTGTCCGTTTCATCGTAAAATAGGTTGTGGTCGATACATAATAGTTACGACGCTTAAACGATAATGATAGTGTCATTTATCTTATTGTAGACTAAGGAGTCGTGATATTTGCATAGCTTGAGGTTGGGCAGTATATACAAGGTATGTGAGTCTATCCCCTTCATTCTTTTGCACGACTCCGATTGTACATAATGTAATGAACGAGCTCCCAAAGATACTCTACTCTTAGAAGCTAGCAGTACTTACATTGCTGCCCTTCTTATGAAACGATTGGTATTGATGTTACTTCTCTTATTCTTATATTATCAATGTTGTTGGTAGTTCCTGATTCTTATAAGTTTCTTGATGAAGAGTTAATCCTAATAACGTGTACGAAGGATACCGACCTTACGTCACTCCGAAAGGTTCAAAATGTGATTCCAATGAGTCCAGCATGCATCATATATATGTATCTATTTTACTCTACTGAGCCACGCTATAGTTGGCCGTGTATGGCACCTATTGTGCAACCACTGACCAGTTGGGTTTTACCGAGCTCCACGTGGCCGGGTGCGATTCTACCGAGCCCTATGATGGCCGGGTACGTTTTACCGAGCCTATTATGGCCGGGTACGATATGATGATGATGATGCCCACAAAGGCATATGTTTTAAACGTTTATGTATATATATATGTATGTATCATGTATTTCATGTTGTAGCCCTCAGAGGTACCCAGATGTCACAGGTTGTATATTCCCTATCACTGTTTACATTATTGTTCTTACTTATGCTATTCTGCCTTACATACTCAGTACTTTATTCGTACTGACGTCCTTTTTATTTGTGGACGCTGCATGTCGTGCTGCAGGTCCTGATAGACGGGTAGACGCAGCTCCCCCATCACAGTAGGCTATCCGGTTCAGCGTTATTGGCAAGATCCTTTCTCCGGACTTGCCGTGGTCTTGGTATGCATTTTTGTTATAGACCTTATGGGTATGTCGGGGCCCTGTTCCGGCAATGTTGTAGCACTTATGTTCTTTTAGAGGCTCATAGACAGGTGTCGACTCATGGTAGCTCGTACCTTATATATAGTTTCTTGACAGTCTTGTCGTCCCATGTTATGTATGTTCATGACATTATCTTTCATTGTTGGATGTTCATGATCCATGTCTACCATTTATATTGATCTTGTCGGCCCTTAAAGATAATAAGGAAGGTTAGATAAAATGTACGTTGGTGCTCGGCAAGTATGGCCCGGGTGCTAGTCATGACCCTCCAGTTGGGTCGTGACAAACTTGGTATCAGAGCAAGTCTGTCCTAGGGGTTGTCTATGAGCCGTGTCTAGTAGAGTTTTGATTATGGATGTGTAGCGCGCCACATTTATAATCAGGAGGCTACGTGACATCTAGGGTTGTTACCTTCTTCCTGAATCTAGATCGTGCGTAGAGTTGAGTCGTAAGTGTTCATATCTAATATTCACCTTGTTTTCTTTTAGCGATGCCTTCGACTAGGAAGCAAGCGATTAGTAAACGGCTTGATACAGCTGTAGGAGAGGGTAACATTCAGGTGCCTCCAGCCATAGCAGGCCAAAGTGAGCCTCAGAGTGAGATGCCGTCTCATACCTCTCTGTCTCCTCCAGAGGATATTAGGAGGCACCCAGTACATCCAGTTCCTCCGTCTGGCACTACAGACCACGATATGCGCAGTGCAGTGCAGTTGTTGAGTAGCTTAGTAGCTGCTCAGGCTCAGAGGCAGAATACCGGTGCTGCTGATAAACCGGTTAGTGCAGGAGTTCGTGATTTTATTAATCTAGACCCTCCAGTGTTTACCGGATCAAGCCCCAAGGAGGACCCGCAAACATTTATTGATCAGGTTCATTGTACATTGCGTGTTATGCATGCTAGTGATACAGAGGCAGTAGAGTTGGCTTCTTATCGGTTATGGGATTTAGCGATTTTATGGTATGATAGTTGGGAGAGATCTAGGGGTCCGAACGCTCCTCCAGCCGTGTGGAAGGAATTTTCTGAGGCCTTTCTTCATCACTACTTACCAGCTGAGATACGATGAGCTAGAGCTGATAAGTTCTTGAACCTTCGACAGGGTAATATGAGTGCATGAGAGTATAGTATATAGTTTGATTCTTTATCAAGGTATACTCCCCATATGGTGGCCGAGATGAGTGATAGGGTGACCACATCTGATAAATGAGTGCACAACAGCCTCCTTGGTAGAGGGCATGGATATTTCCCGTATTCAGGCTTATGCCCAGACCCTTCAGGATCATAAGTTATATGCTAAGCTCTCTAAATGTGAATTCTTGCTGAACTCAGTAGCATTCCTTGGCCATGTGATATCTGATGCGGGTATTAGTGTCGACACTCAGAAGATCGATGCAGTGAAGAATTGGCCGAGACCTACAACACCGTCAGAAGTCCGCAGCTTCCTGGGGCTAGCAGGATATTATAGGCGGTTTGTAGAAGGGTTTTCCTCTATATCAGCACCATTGACTAAGTTAACACAGAAAACTAAGTTCCAGTGGTCTGATGCTTGTGAACATAGTTTTCAGGAGCTAAAGAATCGATTGACATCCGCGCCAGTGCTCACTCTCCCAGAAGGAACAGAAGGTTATGTGGTATATTGTGATGCCTCAGGTATAGGTTTGGGGTGCGTATTGATGCAACGTGGGAAGGTGATTGCTTATGCATCAAGACAATTGAAGAAGCATGAAAAGAATTACCCGACTCATGATTTGGAATTGGCTGCAGTAATATATGCTTTGAAGATATGGCAGCACTACTTATACGGCGTCCATGTTGACATCTACACAGATCACAAGAGTTTACAATACATCTTCAAGCAGAAGGAGTTGAATTTGAGGCAGCGTAGGTGTCTTGAATTACTGAAAGACTACGACATCGAGATATTGCACCATCCTGGTAAAGCCAATGTTGTGGCAGACGCTCTCAGCCGTAAGTGAATGGGAAGCTTAATACATATTGAGGCAGGTAGACAAGGGTTGACCAAAGAGCTTCACCTGCTGGCCAATATGAGAATCAGATTGTTGGACTCTGATGACGGAGGTGTTACTGTACAGAATACAGCAGAATCATCTTTGGTAGCCGAGGTAAAAGCACGGCAATATGAAGATCCTACCTTAGTAAGATTGAGAGAGGGAATTCAGCAGTGTAAGATTACAGCTTTCAAGATCGGAGGAGATGGGACACTAAGATACCAGGGCCGATTATGTGTACCTAGTGTGGCAGGGTTGCGAGAGAAGATTATGATTGAGATTCACCAGTCCCGATATTCTATCCATCCTGGCTCGACAAAGATGTATCATGACGTTAAGGAGCAGTATTGGTGGGATAACATGAAGAAGTCTATTGCAGAATTTGTAGCCCAGTGTCCTAATTATCAACAAGTAAAGATCGAGCATCAGAAACCCAGTGGATTGATTCAGAATATAGAGATTCCGACCTACAAATGGGAGGTGATTAATATGGACTTCATTATTGGATTACCTCGCTCTTATCATAAGTTTGACTCCATCTGGGTGATAGTTGATCGACTTACAAAATCTGCCCATTTTCTACCAGTTAAGACAACTTACACGGCTGAAGATTATGCGAAGTTGTATATCAAGGAGATTGTTAGGCTTCATGGTGTGCCGGTATCTATTATATCAGACCGAGGAGCTCAATTTACGGCTAACTTTTGGAGGTCTTTTCAGAAGGGTTTAGGCACACAAGTAAATCTCAGCACTGCATTCCATCCGCAGACTGACGGACAGGCTGAACGTACCATCCAGATGCTTGAAGATATGCTACGAGCATGTGTTCTAGATTTCAAGGGGAATTGGGATGACCATCTGGCACTTATAGAATTTGCCTACAATAATAGCTATCATTCCAGTATTAAAATGGCCCCGTATGAGGCACTGTACGGGAGGAGATGTAGATCACCAGTTGGATGGTTCGAAGTCGGTGAGACAGAATTATATGGGCCAGATTTGATTCACCAAGCCATTGAGAAGGTGAAAGTGATACAAGAGCGACTGAGGACGGCACAAAGCAGGCAAAAGTCTTATTCCGACGTCCGACGTCGTGATCTGGAATTTAAGGTTGGTGATTGGGTTTTCCTGAAGATCTCGCCGATGAAGGGTGTTATGCGTTTTGGGAAGAAGGGTAAGTTGAGTCCGCGGTATATTGGGCCGTACAAAATTCTTCGACGAATTGGACAGGTTGCTTACGAGTTAGAATTGCCATCTGAATTGGAATTTGTCCACCCGGTATTCCATGTATCTATGTTGAGGAAATGTATTGGAGACCCTTCTCGGGTCATCCCTATCAAAGATGTACAAGTTACAAAGGATCTATCATATGATGAAGTGCCAGTGGCTATATTAGATCGACAAGTCCGCAAGCTGAGAACAAAGGATGTAGCTTCCGTGAAAGTATTATGGAGGAACAAGAATATAGAAGAAATGACATGGGAAGCAGAAGAGGAGATGAAGTCTAAATACCCTTACCTATTCCAGAGTGAAGATAACGAGGATGCCGGGGGAAAGAAGGACGCATTATAAGGTGAAACGGCTCTATGAGGTAAGCAATAGCTTGTGAATACTCTTTTTTTAATACAAAATGGTGATATGCAGATAATGTACATATCCATAATGCTTTGTATAGTCTTGTATGGCCATAGGTTGGGTTTAACTGCTTGCAAGTTTGGCTAGTGTCCATTTTATAAGGGAAACTCAGCCGGAAATCTCCGTCGGAATCCACGATGAGTTAGACACCCCATAAACCCTTACATTCGAGGACGAATGTTCCTAAGGGGGAGAGGATGTTACAACCCAAATTCGCATATCATAGATCACGCCGTAAGGTAGTCGACGTAAATCCAAGAAGAGATTATCTTTGAGATGATAATAAGTTAATCCTATTGGTCTTAAACGATACAAGGGTGTATAAGAGTGGTTAACAAGTATTTGAAGTTAAGCTAATCAAGGATGTTGTAACCCATATTTTCGGATAACACTAGAGGTGATTAACTGTCCCAAGAGGTCTTGTTTTAATGTATTTGAATCATATAATATCCGCATCATAAGTCTTGAAGTCAAGCGAGTTATGAAATAAAAGTCGATAAAAGTTGTCGCAACTTAGGTTTATAATTTTACTTAAACTTTAGGTCAAATGTTACTGCATTTTACTCCCAATGTACTTGGAATTATGGGGTGATCTACCTATCAAATTGAAGATCTATGAGTCTAGTTTCCAACGCATTAAACCGTTCATCGATACGATCTCGGAATAGAGAGATATTCGCGTTTTCGCGAGAGTGCGCCAAGCTGCTCTCTATGGGGCCCACAAAGGCGGTTTAAGACATTTGGACATATATAAGATAACTCAACCCCGTTTTAAGTCATTATTTTTCAGTATATTCAGACCTTATAACCCTAAAAACATTCTCTCAAGGTTCTCTCATGATCCAAGACCCAAACAAAGGGCAAACAACACAAATCAAATATCGGGAATCCCGTGGTGCTAGTAAGTTTCTTGTTTTTCTTGTTGTTGCTGATTTTTGTGTTGTTCCAGCTCGTGTGGGAGGTTGTTTTAAGTGCTTTATGTTCTGTAAATACACCTTCAAGTTTTTAATATCAACCCTAGGTGATTTCAAGTCTTCTAAAGTAATTCTAGTGCCGAAAAACCCGAATTAATTGCTAGTTTCGCTTCCTTGTTCTTGTGGCAGAATTGAAGGGATATTTCGTAGAAAATTAAGGTCAAATTGGAGTTGTTCTTTCTGTTTAAAGGTAAGTAACCTCTTACTCTATATATATTTAAGATTATCCAAGTTGCAGCTAAGTCGTTGAAGCTAGAACTTGTGAAATATATATCGAAAAGCTTGGTAGTAATGTTGTTGGTTGGTGGACTGTTTTGGAGGCTCAATATGATTATTAATGATGTTGTTTGGGCTGTTTGGTGATTGTATTGACTTGTGGGAAGTCATATAAATAGGGGAGGTGCTGTCCGTTTCATCGTAAAATAGGTTGTGGTCGATACATAATAGTTACGACGCTTAAACGATAATGATAGTGTCATTTATCTTATTGTAGACTAAGGAGTCATGATATTTGCATAGCTTGAGGTTGGGCAGTATATACAAGGTATGTGAGTCTATCCCCTTCATTCTTTTGCACGACTCCGATTGTACATAATGTAATGAACGAGCTCCCAAAGATACTCTACTCTTAGAAGCTAGCAGTACTTACATTGCTGCCCTTCTTATGAAATGATTGGTATTGATGTTACTTCTCTTATTCTTATATTATCAATGTTGTTGGTAGTTCCTGATTCTTATAAGTTTCTTGATGAAGAGTTAATCCGAATAACGTGTACGAAGGATACCGACCTTACGTCACTCCGAAAGGTTACGTCACTCCGAAAGGTTCAAAATGTGATTCCAATGAGTCCAGCATGCATCATATATATGTATCTATTTTACTCTACCGAGCCGCGCTATAGTTGGCCGGGTATGGCACCTATTGTGCAACCACTGATCAGTTGGGTTTTACCGAGCTCCACGTGGCCGGGTACGATTCTACCGAGCCCTATGATGGCCGGGTACGTTTTACCGAGCCTATTATGGCCGGGTACGATATGATGATGATGATGCCCACAAAGGCATATGTTTTAAACGTTTATGTATATATATATATGTATGTATCATGTATTTCATGTCAGTAGCCCTCAGAGGTACCCAGATGTCACAGGTTGTATATTCCCTATCACTGTTTACATTATTGTTCTTACTTATGCTATTCTGCCTTACATACTCAGTACTTTATTCGTACTGACGTCCTTTTTATTTGTGGACGCTGCATGTCGTGCTGCAGGTCCTGATAGACGGGTAGACGTAGCTCCCCCATCACAGTAGGCTATCCGGTTCAGCGTTATTGGCAAGATCCTTTCTCCGGACTTGCCGTAGTCTTGGTATGCATTTTTGTTATAGACCTTATGGGTATGTCGGGGCCCTGTTCCGGCAATGTTGTAGCACTTATGTTCTTTTAGAGGCTCATAGACAGGTGTCGACTCATGGTAGCTCGTACCTTATATATAGTTTCTTGACAGTCTTGTCGTCCCATGTTATGTATGTTCATGACATTATCTTTCATTGTTGGATGTTCATGATCCATGTCTACCATTTATATTGATCTTGTCGGCCCTTAAAGATAATAAGGAAGGTTAGATAAAATGTACGTTGGTGCTCGGCAAGTATGGCCCGGGTGCTAGTCATGACCCTCCAGTTGGGTCGTGACAATAGATGTATCTAAGGTTCAGCAATATTATGATGAATCGGGTCGTACGCCTTGGCATTTCTATAAAATACTCTTATGAAATCGTGCGTAATAATTAGCAAGAAGCCAGCATATCTGTGAGTTTGTTTTTTCCTGAATTGAACTGTGACGACCTATCTGGTGAGGTCCATTATATATATACTCTGAATGAGGAGGTAACTATTAGCTGAGAGCTTGAGTTATTTATGAGAGGAGACTGTACCACGTATTTATACTTGTTATTTTATTTATTTACTCGGACTCACACCTGTTTACTTCTACTGTATTAGTCTTATTGGACAACTAGTACGTGTCGATGTCGACCCCTCGTCACTACTTCTCTAGGGTTAGGATGAATACTTATTGGGTATGCATTGATTTATGTACTCATGCTACACTTGCTGTACTTTTTGTGTAGGTACATATATGTCTGGTGGTCTTTTGTGCGTAAAGGCGCGACTATTGCAGTGACTTTACCGTGAGCAGAATTTCATGTTATGATCCGTAGCCTGCAGAGTCTCCATCAGAGTTATTTATATTTCTCATGTCTAATTTGTATTCCGGACAGATGTTGTATTTTTTTACATTTCCTAGTTGATGCTCATGCACTTGTGACACCGGGTTTTTGGGATTCCTACGGTTTGTTCATTAATGTAGCTCGTGTGAATATTATCATTCACCCTATATATTCTATTTCATGCTATTTAATTAATGAAAAATTATGATTTCAAATTATAAAAAAGAGTAAGTATGATGATAGTTATTGTTTGCTTACCTGACGGCGGTATTAGGCACTATCGCGACCTTTAGCGGATTTTGGATCGCTTAGGTCTCATGAGTCATGAGCAAGTCTAGTAGAGTCTTGCGGATCAGTACGGAGACGTCTGTACTTATATTCGAGAGGCTACAGGACTGTTAGGAGCACAGATAGTCCCCTCGTTCTTTGGAGTGTAATGAGAAGAAATGAATTCGAGACTTCGATTTAATACCTCGATCAATTATGACGTCAACATCATGATGTAAGCAACATAAGCAATTGAAGTGTCACATCTGCACAGTTCCCAAGGTCATTAATTAACGCCAGTTGATGGTCGGCCACCAGTTCTTTCAAACCATCAAAGTGGATATCATAAATAGACCACCTTCATAATCTTCTCAAACTTTAATTTCAAACTTCTTCTAATCTTCAAAAACTCTTCTATTCTCTTCAAGGTCATCAACTTTGCCCATTTCCGTTTTCCAATCTCTTATTAAAATATAAATTCCGCCTTCTTCTTCCTTAAACCTCATATAGCAATGGAAAAAACATCAAAGACCGTTCCTCAAGAAGAAAAGGCATCCTCATTATGGCCGGCCGGTGACAAAACACCGGTAGAGCCACATATCGAAAAGTGCATCCCCGAGCCATATGAACTTACTTCCGACTTTAAAGTCGAAAAACCCTCTTTGGTTCTTGGCCGATGCGAGCCCATATCTAGATATATTTGTTTGATATCCGAAGGCGATCTCGATCAGGTGAAAAAAGACTACCACTGGGAGAATAAAGAGGTGGTGATTCCTACCCCCGAGGAGGACATCACCACTCATGGGAAAGGATTCTCAAGTGTGTATACTTATCCTTTCACACTAGGTTCCATCGATCCTGTCATAATCGACTTATGCCGCCAATATCGGATAACCCTAGGCCATATCTACTACTCTTTTGGAGCATTGTTATTTTACTCAGATTCTTCTCGAGCAAGGTCGAAGGGATGTGTTTCACCCTCGATCATCTCATTAGGCTATACAGCCCCCATCTTTATCGGGGTAGACTGATAAGGCTTTAGTGCCGGGCCACGAAGGGGCTGTTCTCGAGCATAGCCAAGGACAAGGACCGAGGATGGATGGGCTAGTTTGTCCGAGTCAGGATGTAACACCCCGAAAAATTTCAAAGTACTTAAGTGTAAGGCCTGGTAAATTTTGCAAAGAAAATAATGTTTCATGGTGCCGGACTAGACTTTTTGGATTGAACAATGCACGGGAATGATAATGAAATTTTTTGGTGGAAAAGTTCATTTCTACAGTCCATTATGCGACCGCAGAACCACTCTGTGGACCGCATAATGGCCGCAGAATGAGGCAGTTAATTAGGTCAGCTGGAAGCAACTATACGGTCGACTATGCGACCGCATAACTTTTATGCGGTGCATTATGCGACCGCATAACAGTTATGCGGACCGCATAGTGACTGCATACACAATCATTTCTTTTGGCTATTTTGTAACCAATTATGCGACCGATATGCGGTACGCATAACCATTATGCGGTCGCATATGCGCCCGCAGAACCTGTTCCGGAGCTTCATTTTTGGGTTTTTAAAAACCGACCGTATTTCGTTAAATACACTCTTTGGGTCATTTTTGAGCTATTATCTGACATTTTAGAGTGAGAGAGGGTGCCCTAGAGTGAGAAGGTGTTCTTCAATTCTTGCCCAAGTTTTGGAAGATTGAGAAGGGAAACTCCCTAGGTCTTCATCCTAGAGGTAAGATTCTACACCCTAACCCTAAATTTCGAATTTTGTGAAGAAATGGATAATAAGCAAGATAATTTCTAGGCAAGAGGGTTGGTTATTTTACACGCATGTGTTATCATGGGGTGTAGAAAGATTGTTGAGCTAAAAATGGTAAAGGTTGGGTTGTGGGATGATGGAATCCTCCATAAAAGGATCTTGAAACCTTAATGCACATCTAGTATTTGATAAAATGCTCAAATGAGCTAGAACCATGATCATCTACCTAATTTTGGTTTAATTTGTTATATTTCTAAAATAGATTGAAGTTGCTAAGAATTTTGGAACATTTAGAGTGTAAGGAAGCTCAAGTGAGGTATGTTGGCTAAACTCTTCTTTTAGAGTTGGATTTCTCATTATTCTTGTGAGTTCCGAGATGTTGATTATAAATCGAGTATTCTGATAACTTTATTGATGAAGATATATGTTCAATTTGAATTTCAAATGCTCTTATCATAATGCATTATAAATTGAGTATGTGTCTCAAACTATGGATTACGTATCCACATGTTATAATTTCTAGTCGTGATTTATGTGAAAGGTATTATGCCAAGTTGTGTAGAGATTGTGATTGTCACACACCTCCACACGCATACATTGGGGTGAGGCAGCATGACCGCTTTGTGTGGGGATTATGGTATAGAGATTGTGATTGTCATACACCTCCACCCGCATATATATTGGGGTAAGGCAGCATGACCGCGTTGTATAGGGATTATGATATTGTGGGACTGCACCTCCACCCGCTTATATTGGGTTGAGGCGGTACGACTGGTTTGTGTATAGTTTTGGTATTGTTGTGGTACCACCACCCGCATACGTTGGGGTGACGCGGCATAGCCGCTTTGTGTAAGTTCTTAGTACTGTGGATATATATCCACCCGCATACATTGGGGTCACGCGGTAGGGCTGCTTGATTAGAGTTGTGGTATTGTACGTACACCTCCACCTGCGTACATCGGGTGAGGCAACGGGGCCGCTTTGCATGAAGATGGTTACATAGGATCTCATCTTAAATCCTATAAATGTTGTTGATAGCTTTTAATAAGCTTGCGCTGGTTGTGACAGTTATTTGTATTATTCTATTGCCGCACTGGTTCATCATAATTATCTTGTATTTCTAAATTCTTAAATTGGTGTTTAGTTTTCATACTAGTACTATTCGACGGTACTAATGTCCCTTTTGTCGGGGGCGCTGCATCTTTAAATGGATGCAGGTGGTTCCACAGCAGGAGACATTGATCAGTGATAGCAGTACACCTTCTTCCTAGCTGACTTGGTGATCCCCACTTTATCCCGGGGTCATGTATCTATTGATCTTTATGTATTATGGTTGAGGTATAGCCGGGGCCTTGTTACCGGTATTATCATTGTACTCTTCTTTATCTATAGAGGCTCCGTAGACATAGTGTGGGTTGTGTATTGGTGCTAGGGAAAGACAAACTATGTTATGTTGTGGATGTATTACTTGTCCATTGAGACTTTAAAAATGATAAAACAATTGGAAATTAATTTGTAATTGCCTACGTGACCACTTTATTGTTTAATTAAGGAAAACATATATTCTCTTTATTCATGAATGAGTTTGGGTAGAAGGAATCTAACAGGCTTGCTTGGTCAGGTTCACTCGGTTGAGCGCCGGTCGTGCTCCTAGGTTGTGGGGCGTGACAAACTTGGTATCAGAGCCTAAGGTTTTAAAGTGTCCTAGGATCTCTCGGAGTCATGTCTAGTAGAGTCCTTATTATCGGTGTGTTGTCGACCACATCTATAATTAGGATGCTACATGAGAATTTAGGAATAATACCCTTCTTTCAGGTTCTTGATCGTGCGAGAAAGATTTTTGTAAGATTGTTCCTCCTTTAACTCCTGAGTTGCTCTAATTTTCAGTACATGGCACCTAAGAAGAAGGCAAGAACTGGCCAAAGAGCCAATGTCACCCCAGGAGTGACAGTTGACCCTATAATTGATGATGCGGGTGAGCACCCGAGGAGTGAGAATATTCCTCCAGTTACTACACTGCCTGACTCTACTACAACTGATCTGACCGCACCTGTCCCTATACCTATTAAAGGTGCAACAATCCCTCCAACTGATATTCGAGTTCCACCTCCAGCTCCAGCCTCCCCTCGGGGAAGAGGAGGTCCCGAAGCCGATCAAAGACAAGAAAAGGAGAAGGTCCTCGACTCCAGATACCCCAAAGCCCAAGAAAAGCAGGGCTCGAAAGTCAAAGACTGATCCCTCTGTTCTGTCTGCCGATGTAGTCCAAACGCTACAAGATGATGATGAGGAGGGAGAAGATGCCGACTGCCTGCTGGTGGCTCGAAAGAGGGAAGGCATCAAAGTTTCCAGAACTGCTGAGCCGGTGACGGTCGAGGAGGTTCAGTTGCAGATCGAGGTGATCTCGGGGGAAGTTCCGAGCAGAGTCCCCGAGTCATCGGGTTTTGATAATGCCTCCGGCCATGATGAACAACTGGCGGGTGTGCCCGAAGGGTCTAGTTCTGAGGCCGTTCAAAGAAAAGAGAATGCCCCAAGTGACTCGCTCGGGGTAATTAACAATAATGATTCAATGTCGGCTCCCACATTCACTGAGGGGCAGTTTCGAGATGCCCGGTCCATGGGGACCCCCGATGTGGGGACGGCCCCCGAAGGGGATGATATATTTTTCTGCTGCATCGCGGGGGTCGATGATGTTCCCGATCTGGACGCATCACTCATTTTTTATGAGGCTCAGCGGCTTCTGAACCAAGTGAGTTTTAGCCCATGTTACCATGCTTGCGTTTGTTCTTATTTCTCTAAGTCTGATTTTCTTCCTTTCTGTACAGGCTACAACGCTCCATCGAGAAGCGTCCTCCAAATACCGAGCTAAGCTGGCCCGTTGTGAGGCCGATCTTAGAAAGATTACAGAGGAGAGACAGTGTTACACCCTATATTTTTGTACGTAAAAATGCATCGTAAGCAAACTAATGTAGGACCAAAAATGAGATAACATTTAAAAGTATATAAAGTAAGTTAATCATGTTACCTATGAGGTTACAAATATTGAAGATCATGAACAACAAGTACAAAGAGGGTTGGACAGTTCAGAAGCTAAAGCAATTGTATAAAACAATGTTTCGTCGAAAGTCGACAAGTTGGGAATGTTATAACATGTACCTTTGGGGTGAGACTAGGGTGATTAACATGATAAGGAGATTATGTTATGATTTATATTAGTCGTATGACATCCGTGTGTTATGTTTTAATGTCAAGCGAGTTGTGGAACAAAAGTCGATGAAAGTCATCACAAGTTACACTCATAAGTTTTACTGAAACTTTGGGTCAAATGTAACTGCAGTTTTCTCCCAATATAATTAGAGTTATGGGGTGTTCTACCCATCAAATTAAAGATGTATGAGTCTATTTTTCGATGCATTAAACCGTTTGTCAATATGACATCGGAGAAATGAGATATGGGCATTTTTGCGATACTGCGCAAGCTGCTAGGTGACAAGTAGGTGTGTCACCTACTTGCTTAAATGAAAGCCCAAAAATGGGCCATTTCGGGTCATCCAAAGAGGCCTTTTAAAGGCCTATTTTCTTCATATATTAGACTTAAAATAGAGCATAATCACCAGACATAAGCTCTGCAAAGAATCCTCCCAAAAATTTCCCACAAACCCTAATTGATTTTCTCTCCCTTTCAAGTTCTAATTGGAGGTAAAACCTAGAGTTTGAAGAACCAAGATAGGAGCTGAGTTATCCAACAAATAAGGTGAGTTTACTGCTCTCTTTCATCCAGTTTTTCTTCTATAAATTCATGGTAAGTCGTTCTATACTTGTGAGAACTCACGGGACGGTGATCGGAAGCCGTGAGTTCGAGTTATTCACTTGTAGCGGACTGTTTTGTGGACTGTTTTGTGTTGCTGTTGGGCAGCGTGTTTTACTACTGTTTTGTGGATTTTTGTAGGAGGAAGTGGGTGTAGAAACACCATATAAATGTAGGGTGGTTGGCTGGTCTTTCGTCATAACATTTTTGTGTCGTTTGACACTACTACGGTGGTCGTTTTGTGTATGAAGATATTGGGGTGTGTTGGGCTGTTTTGTAGTATTTGATGGTGTATATAGGGCTGGAAAATGATGTATATATGTTGTCATTGTTCTGTTCTTGTATTGTTGGTGTTATCTTGAATTTGGAGGAAGTAAGGATTATAGGGGAGATGCTGCCCGTTTTAATACAAAATAAGTTTGTCGTTCGTTGTGCGATAGTTGTACCTTTCGTAACTTAACGATAGTATTATTATCATTCTTGTAGATTAAGGTGCGAAGAGGTGAGTTCAACTTGGTGATTGGAAAGATTGTGATAAGGTATGTTAAGGCTAAGCCCTTCCTTCATTTTGGCATGATCTCGTAGCTACATGTGTTAATAATGAGACATAAAGAGAAGTTCGTATTCATGAATTTATTCACATTATTCTAGTCTCATAAGTTACAATATTATTCCTTATCGAGACTTCATATTCAGTTTAGTTTTGTCTTTATTCAGTCAAGAGAGCAGAGGGTCTATATATATATACAGTATTACACTATTTTCACCACCATCGAGCTATAATCGGTGGGCAGGCCCCTATTGGGCAACCTCTGATCAGATGGTAAGTTATATATATACCGAGCCTACTGTGGCCGAGCGCCTATGAGCGAGCCTAGGATGGCCGAGATACAGAGCCCAGTATGGCCGAGCACCTATGAGCGAGCCTACTACGGCCGAGCATTTACACGTACCGAGCCTTATAAGGCCGTACAATTATTTTACTTACTATATTGAAGGAGTTGAGTCAGTATCAGCAGGTAAGTATATCTCCAGATCATCTTTGACTCCCAGTTACTTCTAGTTATTATATTATCAGTTCAGTTTCGATTTTCAGTTATGTTATTGCCTTACATACTCGGTACATTATTTCGTACTGACGTCCCTTTTCCGGGGACGCTGCATTTCATGCATGCAGGTTCAGATAGACAGACGAGTAGACCTCCTCAGTAGGTGTTTCCAGAGTTTAGCCTGATTGGTAAGCTCCACATCCTTCTGAGTTATCGGGTCTAGGTTTTTGTGTGCATCTTATGTATGTATTTATATATATATAATATGGGTAGGTCGGGGCCCTGTTCCGATCACAATATATCTATCAGTAGAGGCTTGTAGACATATCCTGTTGGTTAGTGCAGTATGTTGGGTTTGTAGGCCTGGTATGTATATTTGATGGTTTGTCAGCTGTAGTAGCTATGACGGCCTTGTCGGCCTAGCTTTATATTGATGTTTAGTTAGCGCTAGTTTCCATTCAGTTTTATATTTTGCTTCACAAATTGTCTTGCAAGGTGGCCCCATGGCCAAAGTATGACATTATATGTTCAGAGTCCCTTAGTCGCAATTTGGTACGCCAGGTTAGGTGAGGCACCGGGTGCTTGTCTCGCTCCTAGGTTAGGGGCGTGACAAACAGGCCCTCAAACTCCTCTACGTGCAAAAAAGAAGAGGAGATCATGAGTATTCGAGCCGAGCTGACAAGAGCTCATCAAGATCAGATCGAGCTCATTGAATGGGTAATGTAAATTTTTGGGAGCTTGTTATGTATTAACTTGATATTGGCGACTAACACTTTGATCCTGTAGGTTCAGTAGAAGGTCGAATTGGCTGAGCAGCTTCGTGAGGAGGCCAAGATAAAAGAGGCAGAGACTTTGGGGTGGAAGGATAACATGGACTGTCTCGCCTCAGAAAAAGAAGCCCTTCGGGCCCAACTATCTTCGGTTGAGCGTCAACTCAAAATTGTGAAGGAGGAGAACTTGGACCGAGCCCAGAAGGTTAAAGAACTCGAGACTCGGTTGGCTGCTGAGCTTGCAAGGGCCACATCCGAGGCAGAGGGGCTCATGGCCTCCTACCGAGCCGACACCAAAGCCACTAACACTCGGGCAAAGGAACATTCTGACGTTGTTAAGGTTAGATTGTCTTGTGTTGACGAGCATGCTAAGTGCTAGTCTTAAAGAGAGAATCTTGAGGAGGTACATACTCGTGGCTTCGACCTCACGGCTGATATCGAGAGTGCGAAGGTTTTGGAGGACGAGGCCGGAGCTTTGCTTTCTGATAAAGAAGACTCTGTGAGTGGATCCGAGAGCGGAGGAGATAAATATGAAGCTCCCGAAGATGCGGATCCCGAGGCAGACTAGGCACTTAGGATTTTTCTCCTTTTGTTTTTTGTGTAAGACCCTATGTGGTCTTTGTAAATACTTTGCATATATGAAAGATTCCATTTCTTTCTGTTTCGTCCCTGATTTCTGATTTATGAAAAATTTTGTTTTGCCTTTGCCTTGTGAAAACTTTGTTGCAATCGGGTTGTTGTAGCCTCTATAATCGAGTGAGCAATAGCTCAAACTCAGTGTAGAACAAACACTTAGGTTTTTTAGTTAAGCAAGGGTGAGTCCCCGAGCTCAACAATATGTTCGGGATTTTGATTTCGGATGGCTTGATCGAAGCCATAATTGTACTATTTTTATAGCCAAGTTCGAGTAAGTTTCGAACTCATAGTAACAGACCCCTTAAGGTTTTATATCAAATAATGATGAATCCTCGAGCTATATTCAAGTCAGCTTTATTTGAGCTCGGAATAGTGGAACCCTTAGGTGAGAATTGAATGAAAAAAAAATCTCGAACTCTAAGTGTATTGGCCCTTAGGCTCTTTAGATTGGGCCAATATGGCCTCTAAAAGATGGCTATTTTTTCCCTTTTCGGCTTAGAAGACTTAGTAAAAAATTTCTCTATGCCTTAGCACGTATTCTTTACCCATTGGGTTTTTTGAGGGTTCGATATCGATTGAAACCCCTTTGCTTTTTGTGCCTTACCACATTTGTGTTAAGATAATTTGTGTCACGACCCAACTGGAGGGTCATGACTAGCACTCGGGCCATACTTGCCGAGTACCAACGTACATTTTATCTAACCTTCCTTATTATCTTTAAGGGCCGACAAGATCAATATAAATAGTAGACATGGATCATGAACATCCAACAATGAAAGATAATGTCATGAACATACATAACATGGGACGACAAGACTGTCAAGAACTATATATAAGGTACGAGCTAACATGATGCCATGAAAGACTATACAACAAGTCTATCAGGACCTGCAGCACGACATGCAGCGTCCACAAATAAAAAGGACGTCAGTACGAATAAAGTACTGAGTATGTGAGGCAAGAAAGCATAAGTAAGAACAGTAATGTAAACAGGGATAGAGAATATACAACCTGTGACATCTGGGTACCTCTGAGGGCTACTGACATGAAATACATGATACATACATATATATACATAAACTTTTAAAACATACGCCTTTGTGGGCATCACCATCATCATATCGTACCCGGCCATAATAGGCTCGGTAAAACGTACCCGGCCATCATAGGGCTCGGTAGAATCGTACCCGGCCACGTGGAGCTCGGTAAAACCCAACTGATCAGTGGTTGCACAATAGGTGCCATACCCGGCCGACTATAGCGCGGCTCGGTAGAGTAAAATAGATACATATATATGATGCATGCTGGACTCATTGGAATCACATTTTGAACCTTTCGGAGTGACGTAAGGTCGGTATCCTTCATACACGTTATTAGGATTAACTCTTCATCAAGAATCTTATAAGAATCAGGAACTACCAACAACATTGATAATATAAGAATAAGAGAAGTAACATCAATATCAATCGTTTCATAAGAAGGGCAGCAATGTAAGTACTGCTAGCTTCTAAGAGTAGAGTATCTTTGGGAGCTCGTTCATTACATTATGTACAATTGGAGTCGTGCAAAAGAATGAAGGGGATAGCCTCACATACCTTGTATATACTTCCCAACCTCAAGCTATGCAAATGTCACGACTCCTTAGTCTACAATAAGACAAATGACACTATCATTATCGTTTAAGCGTCGTAACTATTATGTATCGACCGCAACCTATTTTACGATGAAACGGACAGCACCTCCCCTATTTATATGACTTCCCACAAGTCAATACAATCACCAAACAGCCCAAACAACATCATTAATAATCATATTGAGCCTCCAAAACAGTCCACCAACCAACAACATTACTACCAAGCCTTTCGATATATATTTCACAAGTTCTAGCTTCAACGACTTAGCTGCAACTTGGATAATCTTAAATATATATAGAGTAAGAGGTTCCTTACCTTTAAACAGAAAGAACAACTCCAATTTGACCTTAATTTTCCACGAAATATCCCTTCAATTCTGCCACAAGAACAAGGAAGCGAAACTAGCAATTAATTCGGGTTTTTCGGCACTAGAATTACTTTAGAAGACTTGAAATCACCTAGGGTTGATATTAAAAACTTGAAGGTGTATTTACAGGACATAAAACACTTAAAACAACCTCCCACACGAGCTGGAACAACACAAAAATCAGCAACAACAAGAAGAACAAGAAACTTACTAGCGCCACGGGATTCCCGACATTTGATTTGTGTTGTTTGCCCTTTGTTTGGGTCTTGGATCATGAGAGAACCTTGAGAGACTGTTTTTAGGGTTATAAGGTCTGAATATACTGAAAAATAATGACTTAAAACGGGGTTGAGGTATCTTATATATGTCCATATGTCTTAAACCGCCTTTGTGGGCCCCATACAGAGCAGCTTGGCGCACTCTCGCAAAAACGCGAATATCTCTCTATTCCGAGATTGTATCAACGAACGGTTTAATGAGTTAAAAAATAGACTCATAGATCTTCAATTTAATTGGTAGATCACCCCATAATTCCAAGCACATTGGGAGAAAAATGCAGTAACATTTGACCTAAAGTTTAAGTAAAATTATAAACCTAAGTTGCGACAACCTTTATCGACTTTTGTTTCATAACTCGCTTGACTTCAAGACTTATGATGAGGATATTATATGATTCAAATACATTAAAACAAGACCTCTTGGGACAATTAATCACCTCTAGTGTTACCCGAAAATACGGGTTACAACATCCTTGATTCGTTTAACTTCAAATACTTGTTAACCACTCTTATACACCCTTGTATCGTTTAAGACCAATAGGATTAACTTCTTATCATCTCAAAGATAATCTCTTCTTGGATTTATGTCGACTAACTTACGGCGTGATCTATGGTATGCGAATTTGGGTTGTAACACCCTCTCCCCCTTAGGAACATTCGTCCTCGAATGTAAGGGTTTATGGGGTGTCTAACTCATTGTGGATTCCGACGGAGATTTCCGGCTGAGTTTCCCCTATAAAATGGACACTAGCCAAACTTGCAAGCAGTTAAACCTAACCTATGGCCTTACAAGACTATACAAAGCATTATGGATATGTACATTATCTGCATATTACCATTTTGTATTAAAAAAAAGAGTATTCACAAGCTATTGCTTACCTCATAGAGCCGTTTCACCTTATAATGCGTCCTTCTTTCCCCCGGCATCCTCGTTATCTTCACTCTGGAATAGGTAAGGGTATTTAGACTTCATCTCCTCTTCTGCTTCCCATGTCATTTCTTCTATATTCTTGTTCCTCCATAATACTTTCACGGAAGCTACATCCTTTGTTCTCAGCTTGCGGACTTGTCGATCTAATATAGCCACTGGCACTTCATCATATGATAGATCCTTTGTAACTTGTACATCTTTGATAGGGACGACCCGAGAAGGGTCTCCAATACATTTCCTCAACATAGATACATGGAATACCGGGTGGACAAATTCCAATTCAGATGGCAATTCTAACTCGTAAGCAACCTGTCCAATTCGTCGAAGAATTTTGTACGGCCCAATATACCGCGGACTCAACTTACCCTTCTTCCCAAAACGCATAACACCCTTCATCGGCGAGATCTTCAGGAAAACCCAATCACCAACCTCAAATTCCAGATCACGACGTCGGAATAAGACTTTTGCCTGCTTTGTGCCGTCCTTAGTCGCTCTTGTATCACTTTCACCTTCTCAACGGCTTGGTGAATCAAATCTGGCCCATATAATTCTGTCTCACCGACTTCGAACCATCCAACTGGTGATCTACATCTCCTCCCATACAGTGCCTCATACGGGGCCATTTTAATACTGGAATGGTAGCAATTATTGTAGGCAAATTCTATAAGTGCCAGATGGTCATCCCAATTCCCTTGAAATCTAGAACACATGCTCGTAGCATATCTTCAAGCGTCAGGATGGTACGTTCAGCCTGTCCGTCAGTCTGCAGATGGAATGCAGTGCTGAGATTTACTTGTGTGCCTAAACCCTTCTGAAAAGACCTCCAAAAGTTAGCTGTAAATTGAGCTCCTCGATCTGATATAATAGATACCGGCACACTATGAAGCCTAACAATCTCCTTGATATACAACTTCGCATAATCTTCAGCCGTGTAAGTTGTCTTAACTGGCAAAAAATGGGCAGATTTTGTAACTCGATCAACTATCACCCAGATGGAGTCAAACTTATGATAAGAGCGAGGTAATCCAATAATGAAGTCCATATTAATCACCTCCCATTTCCAGGTCGGAATCTCTATATTCTAAATCAATCCACTAGGTTTCTGATGCTCGATCTTTACTTGTTGACAATTAGGACCCTGGGCTACAAATTCTGCAATAGACTTCTTCATGTTATCCCACCAATACCGCTCCTTAACGTCATGATACATCTTTGTCGAGCCAGGATGGATAGAATATCGGGACTGATGAATCTCAATCATCATCTTCTCTCGCAACCCTGCCACACTAGGTACGCATAATCGGCCCTGGTATCTCAGTGTCCCATCTCCTCTGATCTTGAAAGCTGTAATCTTACACTGCTGAATTCCCTCTCTCAATCTTACTAAGGTAGGATCTTCATATTGCCGTGCTTTTACCTCAGCTACCAAAGATGATTCTGCTGTATTCTGTACAGTAACACCTCCGTAATCAGAGTCCAACAATCTGATTCTTATATTGGCCAGCTGGTGAAGCTCTTTGGTCAACCCTTGTCTACCTGCCTCAATATGTATTAAGCTTCCCATTGACTTACGGCTGAGAGCGTCTGCCATAACATTAGCTTTACCGGGATGGTACAATATCTTGACATCATAGTCTTTCAGTAATTCAAGCCACCTACGCTGCCTCAAATTCAACTCCTTCTGCTTGAAGATGTATTGTAAACTCTTGTGATCTGTGTAGATGTCAACATGGACGCCGTATAAGTAGTGCCGCCATATCTTCAAAGCATATATTACTGCAGCCAATTCCAAATCATGAGTCGGGTAATTCTTTTCATGCTTCTTCAATTGTCTTGATGCATAAGCAATCACCTTCCCACGTTGCATCAATACGCACCCCAAACCTATACCTGAGGCATCACAATATACCACATAACCTTCTGTTCCTTCTGGGAGAGTGAGCACTGGCGCGGATGTCAATCGATTCTTTAGCTCCTGAAAACTATGTTCACAAGCATCAGACCACTGGAACTTGGTAGCTTTCTGTGTTAACTTAGTCAATGGTGCTGATATAGAGGAAAACCCTTCTACAAACCGCCTATAATATCCTGCTAGCCCCAGGAAGCTGCGGACTTCTGACGGTGTTGTAGGTCTCGGCCAATTCTTCACTGCATCGATCTTCTGAGTGTCGACACTAATACCCTCATCAGATATCACATGGCCAAGGAATGCTACTGAGTTCAGCCAGAATTCACATTTAGAGAGCTTAGCATATAACTTATGATCCTGAAGGGTCTGTAATACTATCCGCAAGTGGCCCGCATGTTCCGCCTCCGAACGAGAATACACCAGAATGTCATCAATGAATACGATCACGAACACATCAAGATAGGGCCTGAATACACTATTCATGAGATCCATAAAAGCTGCTGGGGCATTTGTTAGCCCGAACGACATCACCAAGAACTCAAAATGCCCATATCTTGTCCGGAAGGCCGTCTTTGGAATATCCTTCTCCTTAACCCTCACCTGATGATACCCTGAACGCAAGTCAATCTTGGAGAAATACTTGGCACCCTGGAGTTGGTCAAACAGGTCATCAATTCTTGGAAGTGGATACTTGTTCTTTATTGTAAACTTATTCAACTGTCGATAATCGATACACATCCTTAACGACCCATCTTTCTTCCGCACGAACAAGACTGGCGCACCCCAAGGTGAAGTGCTAGGCCTAATGAAACCCTTATCCAGCAAGTCCTTCAACTGTGCCTTCAACTCTCGCAACTCTGCCGGGGCCATCCTGTATGGAGGGATAGAGATCGGTTGAGTGTCAGGCAATGCATCAATGCTAAACTCAATCTCCCTTTCAGGAGGAAGGCCTGGGAGTTCATCTGGGAAAACATCTGGAAATTCATTGACCACGGGGATTAATTGTAGAGTAGGCGGCTTCGCCTCCGCATCCCTAACGCGAACAAGATGATAAATGTAACCTTTTGAGATCATCTTCCTTGCCTTAAGATAGGAAATAAACCTACCTTTCGGCGTAGCAATGTTCCCCTTCCATTCAATGGCGGGTTCACAAGGAAACTGAAACCTAACCATCTTCGTACGACAGTCAACATTTGCATAGCATGAGGCCAACCAGTCCATTCCCATTATCACATCGAAATCAACCATTTCTAACTCAAATAAATTTGCCGAGGTTTGACGACTACAAATCATCACAGTGCAACCTTTATATACCCTTCTAGCAATCACAGAATCTCCTATCAGAGTGGATACCGCAAGTGGTTTACTTATCAATTCAGGTTCAATGCCAAACTTATTAGCCACAAAGGGTGTAACATATGATAAGGTAGATCCTG
Source organism: Nicotiana tomentosiformis (assembly GCF_000390325.3). NCBI lineage: Eukaryota > Viridiplantae > Streptophyta > Magnoliopsida > Solanales > Solanaceae > Nicotiana > Nicotiana tomentosiformis. The sequence goes on along the minus strand of NC_090816.1, from coordinate 56,673,809 downwards.
GATCAATTAGCGCATATACATCATAAGAAAACACAGACAATATACCTGTAACAACATCCGGAGATGACTCGAGATCTTGTCGACCTATTAGAGCATAGGTTCGATTTTGAGCACCACTCGAACTCGGCACTGAACCTCTACCTCTACCACGACCTGTCGACTATTGAAAACCTTGTGCTGGAGGTCGAACTGATGAGGAAGAACCAGACACAGATCCAGTCGGTTGAGCCATACCACCACCTCCTCTGTTAGGACAATCCCGCATCATATGGCCACGTTGTCCGCAAGAATAGCACGCATCGGAACCTCGACGGCATAGTCCAAAGTGGGCCTTGCCGCACTGATCACAACGAGGTGTTGGGGGTCTCGTCTGACTAGTATCTCTATGAAATTATGAGCCTGATGCCCTCAAACTCTGACCTGAACCAGAATAGGTAAATCGATCATACCGAGGCCTCTAAAACTTTGTAGGAGCACTAGCTACAGGTGGCGCCGAACTCCTCAAAGATTGGGGCCTGATACTGCCTCTGAACTCATCAGAATACCCTGCAAATCTCGTCCTCTTATGCTGGCCCCTATCCTGCTCCCTATCTGCCCTTTGCTGGCGCTTACGATCCTCTAGGGTCTGGGCATAAGCCTGAATACGGGAAATATCCATGCCCTCTACTAAGGAGGCTGTTGTGAACTCATTTATCAGATGTGGTCCCAACCCGTTCACAAACAGATGCACCCTATTACTCATCTCGGCCACCATATGGGGAGCATACCTTGCTAAAGAATCAAACTGTATACTATACTCTCGTACACTCATATTACCCTGTCGAATGTTCAAGAACTTATCAGCTCTAGCTCGTCGTATCTCAACTGGCAAGTAGTAACAAAGAAAGGCCTCAGAAAATTCCTTCCACATGGCTGGAGGAGTGTTCGGACCCATAGATCTCTCCCAACTATCATACCAGAAAACCGCTAAATCCTGTAACCGATAAGAAGCCAACTCTACTGCCTTCGTATCACTAGCATGCATAACCCGCAATGTACGATGAATCTGATCAATAAATGTTTGTGGGTCCTCCTTGGGGTCTGATCCGGTAAACAATGGATGGTCTAGATTAATAAAATCACGAACTCTCGCACTAACCGGTTTATCAGCAGCACCAGTATTCTGCCTCTGAGCCTGAGCAGCTACCAAGCTAGTCAACAATTGCACCGCACTGCGCATATCGTGGTCTGTAGTGCTAGACGGAGGAACTGGATGTACTGGGTGCCTCCTAATATCCTCTGGAGGAGACGGAGAGGTATGAGATGGCATCTCACTCTGAGCCTCACTTTGGCCTGCTCTGGCTGGAGGCACCTGAATGTTACCCTCTCCCACAGCTGTATCAAGCCGTTTACTAATTGCTTGCTTCCTAGTCGAAGGCATCGCTGAAAGAAAACAAGGTAAATATTTGATATGAACACTTACTACTCAACTCTACGCACGATCTAGATTCAGGAAGAAGGTAACAACCCTAGATGTCACGTAGCCTCCTGATTATAAATGTGGCGCGCTACACATCCATAATCAAAACTCTACTAGACACGGCTCATAGACATCCCCTAGGACAGACTTGCTCTGATACCAAGTTTGTCACGACCCAACTGGAGGGTCATGACTAGCACCCGGGCCATACTTGCCGAGCACCAACGTACATTTTATCTAACCTTCCTTATTATCTTTAAGGGCCGACAAGATCAATATAAATAGTAGACATGGATCATGAACATCCAACAATGAAAGATAATGTCATGAACATACATAACATGAGACGACAAGACTGTCAAGAAACTATATATAAGGTACGAGCTACCATGATGCCATGAAAGACTATACAACAAAAATCAGCCCACAAGGCATTCTAAACCATACATAAGTCGACACCTGTCTATGAGCCTCTAAAGGAACATAAGTGCTACAACATTGCCGGAACAGGGCCCCGACATACCCATAATGTCTATAACAAAAATGCATACCAAGACCACGGCAAGTCCGGAGAAGGGATCTCGCCAATAACCGCTGAACTGGACAGCCTACTGTGGTGGGGGAGCTACGTCTACCTGTCTATCAGGACCTGCAGCACGACATGCAGCGTCCACAAATAAAAAGGACGTCAGTACGAATAAAGTACTGAGTATGTGAGGCAAGAAAGCATAAGTAAGAACAGTAATGTAAACAGGGATAGAGAATATACAACCTGTGACATCTGGGTACCTCTGAGGGCTACTGACATGAAATACATGATACATACATATATATACATAAACTTTTAAAACATACGCCTTTGTGGGCATCACCATCATCATATCGTACCCGGCCATAATAGGCTCGGTAAAACGTACCCGGCCATCATAGGGCTCGGTAGAATCGTACCCGGCCACCTGGAGCTCGGTAAAACCCAACTGATCAGTGGTTGCACAATAGGTGCCATACCCGGCCGACTATAGCGTGGCTCGGTAGAGTAAAATAGATACATATATATGATGCATGTTGGACTCATTGGAATTACATTTTGAACCTTTCGGAGTGACGTAAAGTCGGTATCCTTCATACACGTTATTAGGATTAACTCTTCATCAAGAATCTTATAAGAATCAGGAACTACCAACAACATTGATAATATAAGAATAAGAGAAGTAACATCAATATCAATCGTTTCATAAGAAGGGCAGCAATGTAAGTACTGCTAGCTTCTAAGAGTAGAGTATCTTTGGGAGCTCGTTCATTACATTATGTACAATCGGAGTCGTGCAAAAGAATGAAGGGGATAGCCTCACATACCTTGTATATACTGCCCAACCTCAAGCTATGCAAATGTCACGACTCCTTAGTCTACAATAAGACAAATGACACTATCATTATCGTTTAAGCGTCGTAACTATTATGTATCGACCGCAACCTATTTTACGATGAAACGGACAGCACCTCCCCTATTTATATGACTTCCCACAAGTCAATACAATCACCAAACATCCCAAACAACATCATTAATAATCATATTGAGCCTCCAAAATAGTCCACCAACCAACAACATTACTACCAAGCCTTTCGATATATATTTCACAAGTTCTAGCTTCAACGACTTAACTGCAACTTGGATAATCTTAAATATATATAGAGTAAGAGGTTCCTTACCTTTAAACAGAAAGAAAAACTCCAATTTGACCTTAATTTTCCACGAAATATCACTTCAATTCTGCCACAAGAACAAGGAAGCGAAACTAGCAATTAATTCGGGTTTTTCGGCACTAGAATTACTTTAGAAGACTTGAAATCACCTAGGGTTGATATTAAAAACTTGAAGGTGTATTTACAGGACATAAAACACTTAAAACAACCTCCCACACGAGCTGGAACAACACAAAAATCAGCAACAACAAGAAGAACAAGAAACTTACTAGCGCCACGGGATTCCCGACATTTGATTTGTGTTGTTTGCCCTTTGTTTGGGTCTTGGATCATGAGAGAACCTTGAGAGACTGTTTTTAGGGTTATAAGGTCTGAATATACTGAAAAATAATGACTTAAAACGGGGTTGAGGTATCTTATATATGTCCATATGTCTTAAACCGCCTTTGTGGGCCCCATAGAGAGCAGCTTGGCGCACTCTCGCAAAAACGCGAATATCTCTCTATTCCAAGATCATATCAACGAACGGTTTAATGCATTGGAAACTAGACTCATAGATCTTCAATTTTGATAGGTAGATCACCCCATAATTCCAAGCACATTGGGAGAAAAATGCAGTAACATTTGACCTAAAGTTTAAGTAAAATTATAAACCTAAGTTGCGACAACTTTTATCGACTTTTGCTTCATAACTCGCTTGACTTCAAGACTTATGATGCGGATATTATATGATTCAAATACATTAAAACAAGACCTCTTGGGACAATTAATCACCTCTTGTGTTACCCAAAAATACGGGTTACAACATCCTTGATTCTTTTAACTTCAAATACTTGTTAACCACTCTTATACACCCTTGTATCATTTAAGACCAATAGGATTAACTTCTTATCATCTCAAAGATAATCTCTTCTTGGATTTACGTCGACTAACTTACGGCGTGATCTATGGTATGCGAATTTGGGTTGTAACAATTTGATACCTCTTAAGGTTTTTCGAGGGCTAATTTTATCGAAGCCTTTTTGATTACTTGCCGAGGGTAGCCTTTTTAAACCGGTTATTCAAAGAATTTGAAGGCCTATTTTTATTGCGGGATTCGAACGTCTCCGAGCCACCTTAATTTGGCAGTTGCCTTTGGGTATGCCTCTTGGGCTTATTTACCAATAACACTTCAAACTTGTTCAAAGTGTTAGTCCCCCCAAAATGATGGCCTTGGCCTATAGATCGAGGGGTGCCTCTTTGAGGTCTTATGAATTTGAGCTTAGATTACTCAAATATGTCGATCGTCGATGGCAGTCCCCGAGTGCACGAGGTATATTTGCACTTGGCCCTTGAGCCATTTCTTACAAAATCATAAGTATGGAGCTTGTATATTAGAAAGTTTTCTTTGAGACACAAGATGTTTGATATAGAAAGAATGCTTCTTTGAATAATTTATACATGCGTACATGTTTTGCCATCGGGGCTCGACTAATATATATGGACACGGTTTATTCGACCGTTTGGCCCATTACAAAGTTTCCCTATCGAGACCCTTTGACACGAAGTATTTTCCTCGAAAGTGTAACATCTAAGGATGATACCCGCCATTATTCGAGGTTGATTGTAAAGATGCCTTAGATATTTTTGAATTGTCCTCAGGTAGCACATAATTGTTGCCTCGTTAAAAACCTCACCGGAATAAACCCACTTGGGACAAAAACCAATCTAAGGGAAAAAGAGTGCAACGCGTGCTTTTAATCCTGATGTCTTGATGTCTTAGCAATAATACCATTTGAGAAGTGATATGTTCCAATTATTTGGCAGTTGTTCGCCGTCCATCGTGCCGAGCTTATGAAATCCCTTTTTGACGATGTCGAGGACTTGGTAGGGTCCCTCCCAATTTGGGTCGAGCTTCCCTTCATTATGATCTCGAGTGTTGATGGTGACATTCCTCAATACTAAGTCCCCGACTCTGATGTGGCAATGGTTGGTTGTCCTATTGTAGTATCTTTCGATTCGTTGCTTTTGTACAGCCATTCGAATGAGTGCGGCTTTGTCACGCCCCAAACCTAGGAGCGATACAAGCACCTGGTGCCTCACCTAACCTGGCGTACCAAATTGCGACTAAGGGACTCTGAACACATAATGTCATACTTTGCCCATGGGGCCACCTTGCAAGACAATTTGCGAAGCAAAATATAAAACTGAATAGAAACTAGCGCTAACTAAACATCAATATAAAGCTAGGCCGAAAAGGCCGTCATAGCTACTACAGCTGACAAACCACCAAATTATACATACCAGGCCTACAAACCCAACATATTGTGCTAACCAAAAGGATATGTCTACAAGCCTCTACTGATAGATATATTGTGATCGGAATAGGGCCCCGACCTACCCATAACATATATACAGATATACATAAGATGTACACAAAACTCTAGACCTGGCAACTCCGAAAGACGTGGAGCTTACCGATCAGGCTGAATTCGGGAAACACCTACTGAGGAGCTCTACTCGTCTGTCTGTCTGAACCTGCACGCATGAAATGCAGCGCCCCCAGAAAAGGGACCTCCAAAAATGTGCTGTAAACTGAGCCCCACGGTCAGATATAATAGAAACCGGTACTCCGTGTAGCCGCACTATCTCCTTAATATATAACTTTGCATAATCTTCTGTTGTATATGTAGATCTGACCGGTAGGAAGTGAGCTGATTTCGTGAGCCTATCGACTATCACACATATGGAATCGAACTTACGATTAGAATGAGGTAAACCCATGATAAAGTCCATGTTTATCGCCTCCCATTTCCATGTCGGGATCTCTATAGTCTACATTAGCCCTCCGGCTTCTGGTGCTCTATCTTCACTTGCTGGCAACTAGTACATTGGGCGACAAACTCAGCAATGTTCTTCTTCATATCATTCCACCAGTACACATCCTTAATGTCATGATACATCTTCGTCGATCCAGGATGGATGGAATACCATGAATAATGTGCCTCTGACATAATCCTGTCTCGTAGCCCTGCTACATCTGGAACACACAAACGACCCCTGTATCTGAGAACCCCATCTCCCTTGAGCTCTAACAATGGCTTCTTCTGCTGCGGAACTCGCTCTCTCAACTCGACCAACTCTGGGTCCTCGTACTGCCTTTCCTTGACTTCAGCTATGAGGGATGATTTTGCAGTGTTTTGGAGTACAACTCCACCATCCTCAGAATCTACTAACCGAACCCCCAACGAAGCCAATTGATGAATCTCTCTAGCTAATTGTCTTTTCTCGGGCTCTACATGTGCTAAGCTACCCATAGATCGGCGACTTAAGGCATCTGCTACAATATTAGCTTTCCCTGGATGGTAGAGAATGTTAACATCGTAATCTTTCAATAACTCAAGCCATCGCCTCTGTCGTAAATTCAACTCTTTCTGCTTGAAGATATATTGTAGGCTTTTATGATCAGTAACTACATCAACATGAACACCATATAAATAATGCCGCCATATCTTAAGTGCATGGACAACCGCAGCTAACTCGAGGTCGTGGGTCGGATAATTCCTCTCGTGCTTCCTCAACTGCCTTGAAGCATACGCAATTACCTTTCCATGTTGCATTAGGACACATCCTAACCCGACACCTGATGCATCACAATACACGGCATAACCTTCTAGACCCTCTGGAAGTGTTAGAACTGGAGCAAAGGTCAACCTGTTCTTAAGCTCTTCGAAACTCCGCTCGCAAGCCTCTGTCCATTGAAACTTAGTTTCTTTCTATGTAAACTTCGTCAATGGTGCCGAAAGGGAAGAAAAACCCTCTACGAACCTCCGATAGTATCCTGCTAAGCCTAGAAAGCTACGAACCTCTGTCGGAGTGGTTGGTCTAGGCCAAGATTTCACGGCCTCAATCTTCTGAGTGTCCACCTTTATCCCTTCATCTGATACAATATGCCCCAAGAATGCTACAGACTTCAACCAGAACTCACATTTAGAAAACTTAGCATACAACTTACGATCACGGAGGGTTTGGAGTACCGCTCGTAGGTGGTCCGCATGCTCATCCTCTGAACGGGAATAAACCAGAATATCATCAATAAATACTATCACGAACAGATCTAAAAATGGCTGGAATAGGCTATTCATCAAGTCCATAAATACAGCGGGTGCATTAGTCAACCCGAAGGACATGACAAGGAACTCGAAGTGGCCATATCGGGTCCTGAAGGCTGTCTTCGGAATATCTTTTTCCCGAACTCTGACCTGGTGGTACCCCGACCTCAAATCTATCTTTGAAAAGCATCTAGCCCCCTGCAACTGATCAAACAAGTCATCGATCCTTGGAAGTGGATACTTATTCTTAATAGTTACCTTGTTCAGCTGCCTATAATCGATACACATCCTCAGCGAGCCGTCTTTCTTCCGCACAAATAGTACTGGTGCACCCCAAGGTGAGGTACTGGGCCTGATGTAACCTTTCTCCAGCAAATCTTTTAACTGCTCCTTCAACTCCTTCAATTCGCCAGGTGCCATTCTATACGGAGGGACGGATATTGGTTGAGTTCCTGGAAGCAAATCGATGCTAAAATCAATCTCTCGCTCTGGAGGAATACCTGGAAGCTCATCTGGAAACACATATGCATACTCTTTGACTACGGGAATAGACTGAAGTGTAGGTATCTCAGCATCTGCATCTCTAACTCGCACAATATGATAAATGCACCCTTTTGCGATCATTTTCATCGCCTTCAGATAGGAAATAAACCTACCTCTGGGTGTTGGTGTATTGCCTACCCATTCAAGGACTGGCTCACCCGGAAAATGAAATCTGGCTGCCTTTGCTCGGCAATCAACTGTGGCATAGCAAGCTGCCAACCAGTCCATGCCCATGATAGCATCAAAATCCATCATCTCTAGCTCAACTAGGTCAGCTGAGGTCTGACGACTACAAATTGTCACCGTACAACCTCGGTAAACCCGTCTAGCAATAATCGATTCTTCGACCGGTGTAGATACCGCAAAAGGATCACTTAGTATTTCAGGCACTATACCAAACTTCCTCGCGACAAATGGGGTAATATACGATAAAGTAGACCCTGGGTCTATCAAAGCATAAGCATCGTGAGAGCAAATGGTTAATATACCTGTCACAACGTCTGGTGAAGACTCCTGGTCCTGTCGACCCGCTAAAGCATAGATACGGTTCTGATTACCACTTGAACTGGAACCTCTACCTCTGCCCCGACCTCTACCAGCCGAAGACTGAGACTCGCGCCCTGAAGGATGCACGGACATAGATGATCCTGTTGCTGAACTCGCTGGTTGTGCCATTCCCCCCGAATCTCTATTTGGGCAATCTCGCATCATATGCCCTGGACGCCCACATGTATAACAAGCATCAGAACCTGCTCGGCATTGGCCCAAGTGTCCTCTACCACAGATGTCACACCGTGGAGGAAATGACCATGTCTGCGCAGATCCTCGCTGTCGCTGCAAACCCGACGCCCGTGAGCTCTCACCTGGTCCTGACTGATTATAGCGGTCATACCTGTAACCCTGTAACTGAGGTGGCGGAGGCCTAGGTGGCCGTCCGAAGTACTGGGTCCTATAACTACCCTGATATTGCTCCTGAGACCTGGGAAATCTCATCCTCTTACGTTGCCCTTGCTCAGCCCTTTCTGTACCCTGCTGCCGACGCCTACCCCTTTCTATATTCTGGGCGAATGCCTGAATCCGAGAGATATCCATACTATCCTGCAATGCAGCGGTGGCACATGCCTCGGTTAACTCTGGGGCTAACCCTGCTATAAACCTGTGAATCCTGTCCCGCATAGTAGCAACTATGGATGGTGCATATCTGGCCAATGAGTCAAAACGGAGACTATACTCTCGAACACTCATATTACCCTGCTTGAGGGCTAGAAACTGATCGACTCGAGCCTGTCGGATCTCCCGTGGTAAGTACTGGTCAAGGAAGGCATCTGAAAAATTCTCCCAAATAGCTGGAGGTGCATCACGTCCCCTGAACCTCTCCCATCCCTCATACCAAAGGATGGCTATATCTCGGAGTCGAAAAGCTGCTAGCTCAACTGCCTCTTTCTCCGTGGCATGCATAACACGAAAGATCCTGTGAAGCTGATCTATGAAATCCTGCGGGTCCTCCCTCTGATCTGTCCCTGTGAACTCTGGGGGACTCAAAGCAATAAACTCTCGGACCCTTGAACTCCCAGACCCCTCAGAAGTTCCTGCACTAGCTGATGCCCTAGCCTGTTGCTGGGTAGCTACCAACTGTGTCAACAAATGCACCGCACTCCTTAAGTCCTGATCTGATGGAAGTGGAGGGGGAACTGGATGTGCGGTTTCCCTAGGAATCTCCGTAGTTGGTGGAGGAGCCGGTAATGGCTGAGTAGGGGTCTCACCTTGAGCCTCAGACTGGGCCCCATCTACTGGGGGTACCCTGCTGGTCCCCTCACCTACTGCTGTATCTCTCCTCTGGCTAGCCGTAGTCTTCCTAGTCACCGTCATCTGTGCATGCAAACACCAACACATAAGTTTAATTCAAATTTCCTATAACTCAGTTCTGTAGCACGATTTAGATTTCAAAGAAGGGTAACCAACTCCTAAATGCCCTGTAGTGCCCTGCTTATATAATGTGGTGCACAACACATCTATAAACAAGACCCTACTAGACACGGCTTGTAGACTCCCTAGGACAGAACTGCTCTGATACCAAGTTTGTCACGCCCCGAACCTAGGAGCGATACAAGCACCTGGTGCCTCACCTAACCTGGCGTACCAAATTGCGACTAAGGGACTCTGAACACATAATGTCATACTTTGGCCATGGGGCCACCTTGCAAGACAATTTGCGAAGCAAAATATAAAACTGAATGGAAACTAGCGCTAACTAAACATCAATATAAAGCTAGGCCGAAAAGGCCGTCATAGCTACTACAGCTGACAAACCACCAAATTATACATACCAGGCCTACAAACCCAACATACTGTACTAACCAACAGGATATGTCTACAAGCCTCTACTGATAGATATATTGTGATCGGAACAGGGCCCCGACCTACCCATAACATATATACAGATATACATAAGATGTACACAAAACTCTAGACCTGGCAACTCCGAAAGACGTGGAGCTTACCGATCAGGCTGAACTCGGGAAACACCTACTGAGGAGGTCTACCCGTCTGTCTGTCTGAACCTGCACGCATGAAATGCAGCGCCCCCAGAAAAGGGACATCAGTACGAAATAATGTACCGAGTATGTAAGGCAATAAAATAACTGAAATCTAAAACTGAACTGATAATATGATAACTGAAATTAACTGGGAGTCAAAGATGGTCTGGAGATATACTTACCTGCTGATAGTGACTAAACTCCTTCAATATAGTAAGTAAAATAAATGTCCGGCCCTATAAGGCTCGGTACGTGTAACTGCTCGGCCGTAGTAGGCTCGCTCATAGGCGCTCGGCCATACTGGGCTCTGTACCTCGGCCATCCTGGGCTCGCTCATAGGCGCTCGGCCACAGTAGGCTCGGTATATATAACTTACCATCTGATCAGAGGTTGCCCAATAGGGGCCTGCCCACCGATTATAGCTCGATGGTGGTGAAAATAGTGTAATACTGCATATATATATAGACCCTCTGCTCTCTTGACTGAATAAAGACAAAACTAAACTGAATATGAAGTCCCGATAAGGAATAATATTGTAACTTATGAGACTAGAATAATGTGAATAAATTCATGAATACGAACTTCTCTTTATGTCTCATTATTAACACATGTAGCTACGAGATCATGCCAAAATGAAGGAAGGGCTTAGCCTTAACATACCTTATCACAATCTTTCCAATCACCAAGTTGAACTCACCTCTTTGCACCTTAATCTACAAGAACGATAATAATACTATCGTTAAGTTACGAAAGGTACAACTATCGCACAACGAACGACAAACTTATTTTGTATTAAAACGGGCAGCATCTCCCCTATAATCCTTACTTCCTCCAAATTCAAGATAACACCAACAATACAAGAACAGAACAATAACAACATATATACATCATTTTCCAGCCCTATATACACCATCAAATACTACAAAACAGCCCAACACACCCCAATCTCTTCGTACACAAAACGACCACCGTAGTAGTGTCAAACGACCCGAAAATGTTATGACGAACGACCAGACAACCACCCTACATTTATATGGTGTTTATAAACCCCCTTCCTCCTCCAAAACTCCACAAAATAGTAGTAAAACACGCAGCCCAACAGCAACACAAAACAGTCCACAAAACAGTCCGCTACAAGTGAATAACTCGAACTCACGGCTTCCGATCACCGTCCCGTGAGTTCTTACAAGTATAGAACGACTTACCATGAATTTACAGAATAAAAATTGGATGAAAGAGAGCAGTAAACTCACCTTATTTGTTGGATAACTCAGCTCATATCTTGGTTCTTCAAACTCTAGGTTTTACCTCCAATTAGAACTTGAAAGGGAGAGAAAATCAATTAGGGTTTGTGGGAAATTTTTGGGAGGATTCTTTGCAGAGCTTATGTTTGGTTATTATGCTCTATTTTAAGTCTAATATATGAAGAAAATAGGCCCTTAAAAGGCCTCTTTGGACGACCCGAAATGGCCCATTTTTGGGCTTTCATTTAAGCAAGTAGGTGACACACCTACTTGTCACCTAGCAGCTTGCGCAGTATCGCACAAATGCCCATATCTTTCTACTCCAATGTCGTATTGACAAACGGTTTAATGAGTTAGAAAATAGACTCATAGATCTTTAATTTGATGGGTGGAACACCCCATAACTCTAAGTATATTGGGAGAAAATCGCAGTTACATTTGACCCAAAGTTTCAGTAAAACTTATGAATGTAACTTGTGATGACTTTCATCGACTTTTGTTCCACAACTCTCTTGACTTCAAAACATAACACACGGATGTCATACGACTAATATAAATCATAACATAATCTCCTTATCATGTTAATCACCCTAGTCTCACCCCAAAGGTACATGTTATAACATTTCCAACTTGTCGACTTTCGACGAAACATTATTTTATTTAATTGCTTTAGCTTCTGAACTGTCCAACCCTCTTTGTACTTGTTGTTCATGATCTTCAATATTTGTAACCTCAGAGGTAACATGATTAACTTACTTTATATACTTTTAAATATTATCTCATTTTTGGTCCTACATTAGTTTGCTTACGACGCATTTTTACGTACGAAAATATAGGGTGTAACAGGCTTCTCATTTTTCATCCAATAATTCGAGGCTAGTATTCATAGCCTTGTGATTTGACTCTTCTGTTGTATGTCGAAACCTATCACTGGGTTCCCCTACTTCGACTAGAATCAAGGCTTCGGATGGCTTCGGAGCCATATACTAAGGGGAACGGGGTTGCCCTGGTACTGGACTTTGATGTTGTTCGATATGCCTAAAGGACTTCGGGTATAATTTCTCTCCATTTCCCCTTACCGTCATTCAACATTTTCTTTAGGTTTTGAATGATAGTCTTGTTCGTTGATTCGGCCTGTCCATTCCCACTAGGGTGATACGGCGTTGATAATATCCTTTTTATTTTGTGGTCTTCGAGGAATTTCGTCACTTTGCTGCAGATAAATTGTTTTCCATTGTCACACACTATTTCGGCGGGTATCCCAAATCGACATACGATGTTATCCCAGATGAAGTCTATAACCTTTTTCTCTCTCACTTTCTCGAAGGTCTGTTCTTCAACCCATTTAGAGAAATAGTCAGTCATAAATAAAATGAACTTAGCTTTACCTAGGGCCGATGGCATAGGGCCGACGATATCCATTCCCCATTTCATGAATGGCCATAGGGATAGGACTAAATTAAGTTGTTCTCTAGGCTGATGGATCATTGGTGCAAACCTTTGACATTTATCACATTTTTGAACAACCTCCTTAGCGTCTTTTTCCATGCTATCCCAGTAGTATCCTGCTCTAATGATTTTGTGAATCAGTGATGTGGCACCGGAGTGGTTCCCACAAGTGCCTTCATGGACCTCTCGTAGAACATAATCGGTGTCTCCTGGTCCTAAGCATACTTCCAATGGTCCATCGAATGTCCTTCTGTATAATGTTCCATCTTCAGCCAATGTGAATCGAGCAACTTTGGTTTGTAGGGCCCTCGACTCTTTAGGGTCCGATGGGAGCTTTTCGTTTTTCAAGTACTCAATATATTTATTCCTCCAATACCAAGTTAAGCTTGTAGAGTTTATCTCGGCATGACCTTCCTCGATCACGGATCTCGAGAGTTAGACGACAGTCCCAGATCTGATTTCATCTTCCTCGATCGATGATCCCAAATTTGCAAGTGCATCGGTGTCACGCCCCAAAATCGAGGAGCGCGACCGGCGCTCAACCGAGTGAACCCGACCGAGCAAGCATGTTAGATTTCATTCTACCCAAATTAACTTGTGAATAAATAGGAGATGTACTCAATTAATCAAATACTGAAGAGATTTCATTAACCGCTTCCATTTCCTTCCCATTAACAGCATCATTCAATATTTCCAAAATAGTACGAGTTTATAGATTTAATGGAAAACATGTTGCCAAATACCAATAGTTCTAATTTAATTCGAAACATCAAATACTACCCATAACCTGTCTACGGAGCCTCTAAGTATAACTGAAGAGTAATATGGTAATGCCGGCAACAAGGCCCCGGCTATACCTTAACCATAATACATAAAGAACAAAAGATACATGACCCTGGGATGAAGTGGGGCTCACCAAGTCAGCAAGGAAGAAGGTGTACTACTATCACTGATCAATATCTCCTATTGTGGAACCACCTACATCAATTTAAAGATGCAGCGCCCCTTGCAAAAGGGACGTTAGTACCGTCGAATAGTACTAGTATGAAAACTAAACACCAATTTAAGAATTTAGAAATACAAGATAATTATGATGAACCAGTGCAGCAATAGAATAATATAGATAACCGTCTCAACCATAGAAAGCTTATTAAAAGCTATCAACAACATTTATAGGATTTAAGATGAGATCCTTTATAACCATCTTCACACAAAATGTCCTCGCCGCCTCACCCGATGTATGCAGGTAGAGGTGTACGCACAATACCACAACTCAAATCAAGTGGCCCTACCGCCTCACTTCAATGTATGTGGGTAGATATATAACCATAGTACCAAGAACCTACACAAAGAGGCTATGCCGCCTCACCCCAATGTATGCGGGTGGTGGTGCCACAACAGTACCAAAACCATACACAAAGTGGTCGTACCGCCTCACCCCAATGTAAGCGGGTGGAGGTGCAGTCCCACAATATCATAATCCCTACACAAAGCGGTCATGCCGCCTCACCCCAATATATATATATGCGGGTGGAGGTGTATCACAATCATAATCTATATATATATATATATATATATATATATATATATATACATATGTGGGTGGAGTTGTATCACCATCACAATCTCTATACCATAATCCCTACACAAAGCGGTCATGCTGCCTCACCCCAATGTATGCGGGTGTACATGTATCACAATCACAATCTCTATACAACTAGGCATAATAACTTTCACATAAATCACGACTAAAAATTATAACATGTGGATACGTAATCCATAGTTTGGGACACATCCTCAATTTATAATGCAATATGATAAGAGCATTTGAAATATGAATTGAACATATATCTTCATCACAAAACTTATCGCAATACTCGATTTATAATCAACATCTTGGAACTTACAAGGATAATGAGAATTCCAATTCTTAAATAAGAGTTTAGCCAACATACCTCAATTGAGCTTTCTTAAACTCTAAAACGTTCCGGAATTCTTAGCAACTTCAATCTATTTTAGAAATATAACAAATTGAACCACAATTAGGAAGATGATTATGGTTCTAGCTCATTTGAGCATTTTATCAAACACTAGGTGTGCATTAAGGTTCAAGGTCCATTTATGGAGGATTCCATCATCCCACAACTCAACCTTTACCATTTTTAGCTCAACAATCTTTTTACACCCTTCGATAACACATGCATGTAAAATAACCAACCCTCTTGCCCAGAAATTATCTTGCTTATTATCCATTTCTACACAAAATTTGAAATTGGGAGTTAGGGTGTAGAATCTTACCTCTAGGATGAAGACCTAGTGAGTTTCCCTTCTTAATCTTTCAAATCATGAGCAAGAATTGAAGAACAATTATTGAAGAATCACCTTCTCACTCTAGGGCACCCTCTCTCACTCTAAAATGTCAGATAATAGCTCAAATATGACTTAAATAGTGTAGTTAATGAAATAAGGTCGGGTTTTAAAAACCCAAAAATGGAGCTCTGGAACAAGGTATGCGATCGCATAACCGATTTGCGGATCGCATATCGGTCACATAGTTGGTTACAAAATAGCCAAAAGAACTGCTTGTGTATGCGGTCCACATAACCGTTATGCGGTCGCATAATGCACCGCATAATGGTTAAGTAGTCGCATAGTCAACTGCATAATTACTTCCAATTTGTCCAATTAACTGCCTCAATCTGAGGCCATTATGCGGTCCGCAGAGTGATTCTGCAGTCGCATAATGGACCCCAGAAATGCAATTTTTTGCCAAATATTTTTCTTTACTTTCCGGTGTATTGTTCAACCCAAAAAGTCCGAGCCGCTGCGAGCTTGTGAGCCACGAAGAATTTCTACAATTCTCAAAATGTAAGCCTATTCCGACAACATGAAACATTATTTTCTTTGCAAAATTTACCGGGCTTACCACTTAAGTACTTCGAAATTTTTCGGGGTGTTACATTCTCCCCCGCTTAGGATCATTCGTCCTCGAATGATGGTAAAAATCCGTCATTAGTATCTTATGCAACTTAGTTTGTTTTATACCATAAACTAGCAGCCCCAAATTTGACTAACTCCCTAAATTTCCAAATATTTCGCCAGAGTGTCCCTTGTAATTAGGCCTATCCACCTGTCAGAGAGCCCCAGAAACATATCCCGACAGCATATACATAATCCAACAATGTAACATAATACAAAACAACACCAATTGTGGCCTCACAAGCAATTATATTACCAGAACGGAACACCCTCCATACCAAATGTACAAGTCATACATATTTCATAGGAATATCCCTTAGCATTTTCATGAGGCACAACTCATAATTACATGGTTATTCAAATAAATAAGGATACTTTTTCTTCATATCTTCTTCGGTCTCCCAAGTAGCCACTTCAACATGTTGGTTTTGCCATAGCACTTTCACAGATGCAATTTCTTTATTTCTCAACTTTCGGACTTGCCGATCAATAATAGAAACTGAAGTCTCTTCATAAGTCAATTCTTCATTTACCTCAATAGTCTCAACTGGACACATGACACACCGGGTGTACTAATGACATCTCGGGTGATAGCTCAAGCTTGTATGCTACCTCACCGATCCTCTGAATGATTTTGTATGGTTCGACATACCTCGGACTCAATTTTCCTTTCTTACCAAATTGCATTACACCCTTCATGGGGGAAACTTTCAAGAATACCTAATCATCTTCTTTGAACTCCAAATCCCTACGACGAACATCAGAATAAGATTTCTGACGACTCTGAGCAGTCTTTAACCGCTCCTTAATGATTTTAACTTTTTCCATAGCCTGATGCACGAGGTCTGGCCCTATCAATTCTGCTTCCCCAATTTCGAACCACCCAATGGGAGATCTACATCTCCTACCATATAAAGCCTCGAATGGTGCCATATGAATGCTAGCATGATAGCTATTGTTATATGCAAATTCTATGAGTGGTAAATGATCATCCCAGCTACCTTTGAAGTCTAGAACACAAGCACGCAACATATCCTCAAACGTCTTAATAGTCCGCTCTGCCTGCCCGTCAGTCTGCAGGTGAAAGGCTGTAGTAAGATTTACCTGAGTACCCAAACCTTGCTAAAATTTCTTCAAATAATTAGCAGTGAATTGTGCCCCCTGATCAGAAATGATGGAAACTGGGGTTCCATGCAACCTGACTATTTCTTTGATATACAACTGAGCATACTGCTCCACTGTGTCGGTAGACTTAACTGGAAAAAGTGTGCTGATTTCATGAGTCGATCCACAATTGCCCAAATTCTGTCAAACTTGTGCGGAGTGCACGGTAATCCTACCACAAAGTCCATATTAATCATTTCCCGTTTCCATACTAGAATTTCTATGTTTTGTGCCAACCCACCGGGCCTTTGGTGTTCGGCCTTCACTTGCTGACAGTTCGGACATCTTGCTACAAAGTCCGCCACATTCCTCATCATATCATTCCACCAATAGACTTCCTTAAGATCATGATACATTTTTGTAGAACCTGGGTGCACAAAATACCTAGAAGTGTGAGCTTCAGTCAAAATTCTTTCACGGAGATCATCCACATTTGGAAGACAGAGTCGCCCTTGGTACCTTAGTGTACCATCATCCATGCCAAGATAAAAGGCCATGGTCTTATGTTTATGAATCCCCTCTTTCAACTGCACCAACAATGGATCGTTGTATTGCTTCTCTTTGACTTCCATAACAAGCGATGATTCAGCCCTATTTTGCACAATTATCCCTCCTTCACTAGAGTCCGCAAGACGAACTCCCAAACTAGCCAATCAGTGAACTTCCTTGGCTAATGGCCTCTGATATGCCTTCAAGTGAGCCAAACTACCCATAGATTTCCGGCTAAGAGCATCTGCCACAACATTAGCTTTCCCCGGATGGTATAAAATATCAATGTCATAATCCTTGAGTAATTCAAGCCATATTCTCTGCCTCAGATTCAATTCCTTCTGTTTGAAAATATATTGAAGGCTCTTATGGTCCGTGAATATATCCATATGGACCCCATATAAATAATGACGCCAAAGTTTCAATGCAAATACCACCGCCGCAAGTTCTAAATCATGTGTTGGATAGTTCTTTTCATGATTCTTTAGTTTCCTAGAAGCATAAGCTACCACCTTCCCATGTTGTATTAATACACATCCAAGCCCGATTCTTAAAGCATCACAATATACCACAAATCCATCTATACCCTCTGGTAGAGTCAACACCGGCGCCATAGTCAGTCTTGCTTTCAATTCCTGGAAACTCTTTTCACAAGCATCTGACCATTGGAACTTAATTGCCTTCTGCGTCAATTTAGTCAATGGAAAGGCAAGAGTAGAAAACCCCTCCACAAACTTTCTGTAATATCCAGCTAAGCCTAATAAACTGCGAATCGGTATTGGAGTTGTAGGCCTCGGCCAATTCTTCACAGCCGCAATTTTCTGAGGATCAACCTTAATCCCCTCACTAGAGACAACATGACCCAAGAATGTGATAAACTCGAGCCAAAATTCACATTTCAAAAATTTCGCATACAACTGGTGTTGATATAGAGTCTGTAACACTGCCCTGAGGTGACCGGCATAGTCTTCTCGATTTTGTGAATATACCAGAATATCGTCAATAAACACTATCACAAAAGAATCGAGGAATGGCTTGAAAACGCGATTCATAAGATCCATGAAGGCTGTATGGGCATTTGTTAGCGCAAAAGACATTACAGGAAATTCAAAATGCCCATACCGGGTTCTAAAAGCTGTTTTCGGAATATCCCGCTCCTGATCTTTAATTGGTGATACCCGGATCTTAAATCAATCTTGGAGAAGTACCTGGCACCTTGCAATTGATCAAACAAGTCATCTATCCTTGGCAGTGGGTACTTATTCTTGATTGTGACCTTATTAAGTTGCCGATAGTCAATACACATTCTCAGTGACCCATCTTTATTTCTTACAAAAAGGACCGGTGCGCCCCAAGGCGACACACTCGGCCGGATAAAATCATTTTCTAACAAATCTCTCAATTGTTCCTTTAGCTCCTTCAATTCTGTCGGTGTTATTCTGTAGGGTGGAATAGATATAGGATGTGTGTCTAGCATTACATCAATACCAAAATCAATCTCCCTGTCTGGCAGGATCCCAGGGAGTTCATCCCGAAAGACTCCTGGAAATTCATTCACAACAGGCACGGACTCAAGTGTAGGTGCCTTAGCATCGGTGTTCATAACCTGGACCAAATGGTAAATACATCCCTTGTTTATCATCTTTGTGGCCTTAAGGTAGGAAATAAACCTACCCTTTGGCACAACATCATCACCCTTCCACTCAATAACTGGCTCATTTGGAAATTCGAACCTAACAATCCTGGTTCGGCAAGCAATCTTGGCAAAACAAGAATAAAGCCCATCCATCCCCATTATCACGTCAAAATTGACCATTCTCAATTCAATAAGATCGACACGGTGTCTCGACCATGAAATATGACAACACAATCCCTATAAACCTGTGTGGCCAAAATCGACTCACCAACCGGAGTAGATACAGTGAACGGCTCATAAAGTTGTTCTAGTTTTATCCCAAATTCCATAGCAACATAAGGAGTGACATATCACAAAGTGGAACCGGGATTAATAAGAGCATATACATCATGATATTGGACAGTCAATATACCTGTGACAACATATGGAGAAGCCTCTGATTCCCGACGTCTCCGCATAGCATAAACTCTGCTGGATCCTCCCGAATTTTGTGCACCACCTCTAGCTGTACCACACCTGGCGGGTGCTGGGGTACCTCGAGCTGGAGGTGTTGTGGATGTAGTAGCTACAAAATTAGTTTGTTGTGCTGCCCCTCTGCCCATATTTAGGTGAGACAAGCGGCAATCTCTCTGAATGTGACCCCGCAAACCACACCTATAGCATACTGGTAAGTCCATGAAATAGGACCCAAAGTGCATCCTCCCACACTTAGGGCATGGAAGCCTCCGCTGCTGAAACCTTCTATCGGGCCAACCCTACTGGTGGGGTCCCCTGTTGCCCTGACTGGGTCCAGATAATTGTGCACCCATCGAAGACTGGGCGAATGATTGGGCTGTTCCTAATGACGCTCCCCTGAATACCGACCTACCACCACCACCACCGAAAGAACCACCAAAGTTGCCCGCGGACCGGGCCTTGCTGCTACTCTGACGCTCCATTTTGTTCTTCAATATATGGGTCTCTGTGGCATGAGCAAATGCCACCATCTTACTATAGTTCATATCGGAATTCAAGGTAGTTGTAGAGGCCTCATTTATAACCAAGGGTCTAAGGCCCTGTACAAACCGGCGCACTCTAGCTTCCATAGTGGGCAACATGTAAATAGCATACTTGGACAGGCGTGCAAACTCCATATGGTACTCCCACACATTCATACTACCCTGCTTCAGGCTTTCAAACTCAGCGGCACAAGCTGCCTTAGTTTCGGCAGGCAAGAAATGATCCATAAAGGCATTTGTGAACTCACCCCACCTTGCCGGAGGGCTTCCCTCTTCACGGGATTCCTCCCATAACTCAAACCAAGAATAGACCACCCCTTTCAGGCGGTAAGACGCCAACTCTACTCCCTCCGTATCTGTAGCATGCATAACCCAGGGAGTTTTGTGCATCTTATCAATAAAGTCATGGGGGTCCTCCTCGGGATCAGTACCCATAAACACTGGAGGATCTAATTGAAGAAACTTGTTCACCCTGGAACTAGAAGATTCTCTTGGATGACTGGAAGGAGTAGGCCCAACACTCGATCTTTGGGCCTGAGAAGCCACTATCTGTGTCAACATTTGTATGGCTCCCCTAATATCAATATCAGACACACCAGAATTGGAAGCTGGCGATGGAGGTGGAACTGGAATATCAGTTGGAGGAACTGTTGCACCTTCTGTAGGTGTAGGGACAGGTACAGTCTAATCAGTTGTAGTAGAGTCAGGCAGCGTAGTAAGTGGAGGAATATTCTCACTCCTCGGGTGATCACCCGCATCATCAATTATAAGGTCAACTGTCACTCATGGGGTGACATTGGCTCTTTGGCCAATTCTTGCCTTCTTCTTAGGTGCCATGTATTGAAAATTAGAGCAACGTAGGAGCTAAAGGAGGAACAATCTTACAACCAGCTTTATCGCACGATAAAGAATCATGAAAGAAGGGTATTATTCCTAAATGCCCATGTAGCATCCTAATTATAGATGTGGTCGACAACATACCGATAATAAGGACTCTACTAGACACGGCTCCGAGACATCCTAGGACACTTTAAAACTTTAGGCTCTGATACCAAGTTTGCCACGCCCCAAAATCGAGGAGCGCGACAGGCGCTCAACCGAGTGAACCCAACCAAGCAAGCCTGTTAGATTTCATTCTGCCCAAATTAACTCGTGAATATACAGGAGATGTACTCCGTTAATCAAATACTGAAGAGATTTCATTAACCGCTTCCATTTCCTTCCCTTTAACAACATCATTCAATATTTCCAAAATAGTACGAGTTTATAGATTTAATGAAAAATATGTTGCCAAATACCAACAGTTCTAATCCAAATCGCAACATCAAATACTATCCACAACATGTCTACGGAGCCTCTAAGTACAACTGAAGAGTGATATGGAAATGCTGGCAACAAGGCCCCGGCTATACCTCAACCATAATACATAAAGAACAAATGATACATGACACCGGGATGAAGTGGGGCTCACCAAGTCAGCTGGGAATAAGGTGTACTGCTATCACTGATCAATGTCTCCTGTTGTGGAACTACCTGCATCCATTTAAAGATGCAGCGCCCCGACAAAAGGGACGTTAGTACCATCGAATAGTACTAGTATGAAAACTAAACACCAATTTAAGAATTTAGAAATACAAAATAATTATGATGAACCAGTGCAATAATAGAATAATATAGATAACCGTCTCAACCATAGAAAGCTTATCAAAAGCTATCAACAACACTTATAGGATTTAAGATGAGATCCTTTATAACCATCTTCACACAAAGCGGCCCTGCCGCCTCACCCGATGTATGTAGGTGGAGGTGTACGTATAATACGACACCTCGAATCCAGCGGCCCTGCCGCCTCACCTCAATGTATGTGGGTGGATGTATAACCACAGTAACAAGAACCTACACAAAGCAGCTATGCCGCCTCACCCCAATGTATGCGGGTGGAAATGCATCAACGATACCAATACTAACACAAAGCGGTTATACCGCCTCACCCCAATGTATGCGGGTGGTGGTGCCACAACAATTCCAAAACCATACACAAAGCGGTCGTACCGCCTCACCCCAATGTAAGCGGGTGGAGGTGCAGTCCCACAATATCATAATCCCTACACAAAGCAGTCATGCCGCCTCACCCCAATATATATATGCGGGTGGAGGTGTATCACCATCACAATATCTATACCATAATCCCCACACAAAGCGGTCATGCTGCCTCACCCCCAATGTATGCGGGTAGAGGTGTATCACAATCATAATCTCTATACAATTGGGCATAATAACTTTCACATAAATCACGACTAGAAATTATAACATGTGGATACGTAATCCATAGTCTGGGACGCATCCTCAATTTATAATGCAATATGATAAGAGCATTTGAAATATGAATTGAACACATATCTTCATCACAAAACTTATCGGAATACTCGATTTATAATCAACATCTCGGAACTTACAAGGATAACGAGAATTCCAATTCTTAAAGAAGAGTTTAGCCAACATACCTCAATTGAGCTTCCTTAAACTCTAAAATGTTCCAGAATTCTTAGAAACTTCAATCTATTTTAGAAATATAACAAATTGAACCACAATTAGGAAGATGATTACGGTTCTAGCTCATTTGAGTATTTTATCAAACACTAGGTGTGTATTAAGGTTCAAGGTCCTTTTATGGAGGATTCCATCATCCCACAACCCAACCTTTACCATTTTTAGCTTAACAATCTTTCTACACCCTTTGATAACACATGCATGCAAAATAACCAACCCTCTTACCCAGAAATTATCTTTCTTATTATCCATTTCTACACAAAATTTGAAATTGGTAGTTAGGGTGTAGAATCTTACCTCTAGGATGAAGAC
Organism: Nicotiana tomentosiformis; assembly: GCF_000390325.3. Classification (NCBI taxonomy): domain Eukaryota; kingdom Viridiplantae; phylum Streptophyta; class Magnoliopsida; order Solanales; family Solanaceae; genus Nicotiana; species Nicotiana tomentosiformis. The sequence continues at coordinate 56,650,654 of NC_090816.1, read as the reverse complement.
CTAGTGAGTTTCCCTTATTAATCTTCCAAATCTTGAGCAAGAATTGAAGAACAATTATTGAAGAATCACCTTCTCACTCTAGGGCACCCTCTCTCACTCTAAAATGTTAGATAATAGCTCAAAAATGACCCAAAGAGTGTATTTAACGAAATAGGGTCGGGTTTTAAAAACCCAAAAAATGGAGCTTAGTCCTCTTCACAGAAGAATTTCTACAATCCTCTTCACAGGAGAATTTCTACAATCCTCAAACACGTAAGCCTAGTCCGACACCATGAAATATTATTTTCTTTGCAAAATTTACCGGACTTACCACTTAAGTACTTCGAAATTTTTCGGGGTGTTACAATCGGCCTCACTGTTTTATTCTCGAGGTACATGCTGTAAAGTCCATTCCTTGAAATGGTGCAAAGTTACCTGCAGATTGTCCAAATACCTTTGCATTCTATCCTGTCGAACTTCGAAGGTTTTGTTTACTTGGTTCACCACCAGTAAAGAGTCACACTTGGCTTCAATGACTTCTGCTCCCAAGCTTTTAGCTAGCTCGAGACCTGAAATCATGGCCTCGTACACGGCCTCATTATTAGTCAACCTAGAAGTTTTGATAGATTGCCTAATAGTGCTACCCATGGGCGGCTTCAAAATGATGCCTAGCCCGGAACCCTTCGCATTCGAAGAACCATCTGTGAAGAGGGTCCATACCCCCGATGATGTACCCGATTTTACAAGAGTTCCCTTTCAACTTTGGGTACGAGGGTTGGCGTGAAATTGGCCACGAAGTCCGCTAAAATTTGAGACTTGATGGCCGTCCGGGGTTGATATTCGATATCGTACCCACTGAGTTCAACGGCCCATTTGGCCAATCGGCCCGATAGTTCGGGTTTGCGCAAAATATTATTAAGTGGGTAAGTGGTTAATACGCATATGGGATGACATTGAAAGTATGGTCTTAACTTTAAAGAGACGCTTAGCAGTGCAAGTGCCAATTTCTCCAAGTGTGTATATCTAGTTTCTACTTCTCCTAAGGTTCGACTTACATAATAAATGGGAAATTGCGTACCTTGCTCTTCTAGAACTAGGACACCACTTACCGCTATTTCCGATACTGCCAAGTACAAGTAATGTTTCTCATTTGCCTTTGGAGTGTGAAGCAGTGGTGGGCTTGATAGGTATCGCTTCAATTCCTCTAATGCCTGTTGGCATTCCGGGGTCCAGGCAAAATCGTTCTTATTTTTGAGTAGAGAGAAAAATCTATGGCTTCGATCCGACAACCTCCAAATGAATTGGCCTAAGGTAGCTATCCATCCAGTTAGCCTCTGCATGGCTTTTACGCTGTCCACGACGGTGATGTCTTCGATAGCCTTGATTTTATCGGGGTTGATCTTGATCCACCGATTCGATACCATCAAGCAAAGGAACTTGCCCGAACCGACCCCGAAAGCACATTTCTCGGGGTTGAGCTTCATGTTGTATTTCCTTAAAATCTTGAACGTTTCCTGCAAAGGATCCAAATGGTCCTCTGCGCGCAGGGGCTTAACTAGCATGTCATCAATATAAACTTCCATTGATTTACCTATTTGTTCTTCGAACATTTTATTTACTAGGCGTTGGTAAGTAGCTCCTGCATATTTTAGCCTGAAGTGCATTACATTATAACAATATGTTCCATACTTGGTGATAAACAAAGTCATTTCTTGGTCTTCCGGGTTCATTTGGATTTGATTGTACCCGGAATAGGCATCGAAAAAAGTAAGGATCTCGTGGACGGCTCTGGCATCGATCATGCGATCAATGTTAGGCAGTGGAAAATAATCTTTGGGGCACGCCTTGTTTAAATCCTTATAATCAACACACATTCTAAGTTTGTTCACTTTTTTAGGGACTACAACTATATTGGCTAACCATTCGGGATATTTCACCTCTCGAATAGACCCTGTTTTGAGAAGTTTAGTTACCTCGTCCTTTATGAATGCGTGCTTTACCTCGATCTGGGGTCTTCTCTTTTGCTTCACCGATTTGAACCTGGGGTACAGGCTTAGCCGATGCGTCGTTATCTCTGGTGGGATCCCTATCATGTCTAAATGGAACCAAGTAAAACAATCTATGTTATCAATGAGAAATTGAATAAGCTTTTTCCTGAGTTTGGGGGTTAATCCCGTTCCCAGGTATACCTTTCGTTCGGGCAGGTACTAAATCAATATAACATGTTCTAGCTCTTCGACCGTTGATTTGGTGGCGTTAGAATCTTTGTGAACAATAAAAGTTCGAGGGGTCAGAAAATCCTCCTTTTCTTCTTCTATTTCTTACTTCCCCGATTCGGTCGAGGTTGGTGGCTGTGATTGCTATTTAACTTCCTGTTTACCTTTGATGCTCGACCTTTCCGAGGTTGATAGTATCAATATCGATGTTACCTCATCGACCGCAAATATTTCCTTTGCAGCATGCTGCTCCATGTATACTATTTTTACACCGTCCGACGTCAAGAATTCCATCATTTGGTGGAGAGTCGAAGGGACTGCCCTCATATTGTGGATCCAAGGCCTTCCGAGTAGGGCATTGTACCTCATGTCGCCCTCGATTACGTGAAACTTGGTATCTTGAATGGTTCCATCCACGTTCACCAGTAGAATAATCTCCCCTTTAGTTGTTTCACTACCTATATTGAAGCCGTTAAAGACTGGAGCTACGGGCATGATTTGATTTTGTAGGCCGAGCTGCTCCACGACCCTCGATCGGATGATATTCGCCGAGCTACCTAGATCCACTAAAGCACGCTTAACTTGAACTTTATTTAATAAGATAGAGATTATCAGAGCGTCGTTATGGGGTTGAGAAATGCCTTCTGCTTCTTCGTCGTTGAATGATAAAGTGCCTTCGGGCACAAAATCTTGGGTTCGTTTTCCCTAGTGATTGATACCTTAGTATGTTTGAATATGGGTCCCTGCGGAATGTCGACCCCATCGGCGATCATATGAATGACATGTTGGGGTTCCTCCTGTTCATTTTTCCTGTTGGAGTCCCTTTATCTGAAATGATTCTTGTCTCTATCGCTGAGGAACTCTCGAAGGTGGCCCTTATTGAATAGACGGGCTACCTCCTCCCTTTATTGCCTGCAATCCTCAGTCTTGTGACCATGCATGCCATGATACTTGCACATTAAATTTGGGTTTCTTTGGGAAGGATCAGTTTGTATGGGTCTTGGCCACCTAGTATCTTTGATCCTTCCAATTGCCGATACAATGCATGATGCATCGATGCTAAAGTTATATTCCGATAACCAAGGTGCCTCTGTGGGATCGACATACTTTTCATAATAACTTTTGCTCATATGTCCCCAAGAATTCTATCCTCGATCACTTCTTCGATTGTTCCGGGCAAAATTGCATCCTGAACCATTGTTCCTTCGATCTACGGTATATGGTTAATATCGGTCTCTATCAACGTCCCTCTGGTTTTTAACTGCCGACCTGTTTGGATGTACTGAAGGGGCTCCTAATTGGTCGTCCTTGACCCTTATCTTCGATTGATATCGATTGTGCACATCTGCCCAAGTTATAGCTGGATACTCGATCAAATTTTGTTTCAACTGAATGTGATGCTATCGAGCTCCGCTCGTTCAACCCTTGGGTGAAAGCTTGAACGGCCCAATCATATGTGACCGGTGGCAACTCCATGCGTTCCATGTGAAATCGTGACACAAACTCCCTCAGTATTTCATTATCCCTTTGTCTTACCTTGAAAAGGTTCGATTTCCTCGTTTCGACCTTTATGGCTGCGGCGTGTGCCTTTACGAAAGAATCTGCTAACATGGCAAATGAGTTGATGGAATTTGGTGGCAGGTTGTGATACCAAATCATTGCTCCCTTTGAAAGGGTCTCTCCGAATTTTTTCAACAGCACAGATTCGATTTCATCATCTTCTAAATCATTACCCTTGATGGCGCATGTATATGAAGTAACATGCTCGTTGGGATCGGTGATCCCATTATATTTGGGTATGTCTGGCATACGAAACTTCTTTGGAATAGTCTTCGGAGCCGCACTTCGAGGAGACTTCTTTGGAACAGGCTTCCGAGCCACACTTGGAGGAAGCTTTTGTACAAACTTCTTTGAATCCATCCCATTCAAGATTGGCGGTGCCCCCGGTATCTGATCAACTCGAGAGTTGCATGTCTCCACTTTTTTATCGTTGGCTTCGATTCTCTTCTCCCCTGATTCAATTCTTTTGGTGAGCTCCTCGAGCATTTTGCATTACCACAGGATCAGTGCCCGATTCGTTACCATTTGCCCTTTCTGGTACTGGCTCGGTATGGAGAGTAATTTCCGGCTCGACCCTATTCGGAGCTCTATGTTGATTTTGTAACTGAGCAATAGCGGCTTGCTGAGCCTGAAGCATCTCAGATATCACTTGGAGACTGAATCATTCGTCTCCTCTGTCCCGTGTTCCTTGCTCACTAGATTGGCCTTCTCTGCGTACACTCCTATCGAGATCTATGCCTAGGTCTGCATTTAGAGAAACGTGCAAACTGACATCGACTGGATTGGCAACCGGTGCTCCCTCGAGATTAGCCTGTGGCACCTCGACTCCTGGAGAAATCACATTTTTATTTTCACCATGGAATCCGAGGCCATTGTCACTGTGTGTGGATGTGTTTTGTGAGTTTGACATGTTTTAACCTGAAAGCAATGATACTTGACAATAATAAGCGTAAAATAGTGTATTTTACCAGAATCAGCACTAAATAATCACTATTATCCTTAGCCCCACTATGGGTTCCAAATGGTTTACCCTAAAAATTGAGTAACAATTAAATTTATATTGTGGTTTTAAGGATATATGATTTAACCCAGTACCCATTGATAAACAACGAATTAAATAGATAAATTGGACAATAAAATAAATCAAATCGGTATGCAAACAATGCCTCGACCTCGATTCGAGATAGTCTCGAGGTTAGTTAATAAGAACAACAGATGATGGAACCAACAGTGATGAACAGTTAGTAAAACAAAGAAAAAAACGTATATGCATATTCTTGTCAGTGAATAATGATTGTTCTCCCTACAAGTGAATGGGATCCCTCTTTATATAATAGAGGAATCCTAAATAAAGTACAACTCTCATAACGGAAGTATATCGCATGATTGGGACTAATAGCCGCTTTGATTTTATCTGTTCCGGGATTTCTGCTGTGATCTTCGACCGAATACCGATATCTCGCCATTCCATTATTACACCTTACTCAAAGTCAGTCATGCTTGATCTCGATTGTTGTTGGCCTCGATCTCAATGAACACTTCGATCTCCAGGCTTGACATTCTATCTTCGAGCTCGAGCTCGATCTATTATGAGGTTACCCTCAAGGCAACTCCCCTGCCAACAAAATCGAGTATGCCCGATTTCGACCGTATACAATTTCCAAATAGATCGAAGAAGCTAAGAATTACAGAACATTGTTGTAATTTAAAAAGACTCGAGGTTAGGTATGTTGGCTAAACTCCTCTTTTAGAATTGAACCCCGCAATTGCCTTGTAAGTCATGCGTTGCTCATTATAAATTGATTATTCCGAACATGCCTCGTGCCAAAATATATATGCGTTCAAATTGTATTCCAAACGTTCTTCTTTGTTGAGTTACTATTTGAGATGGTGATTAAACATGGGTTGTGTGTTAATATGTCATGATTTGAAGTGTGATTTTAATGAAAACTAGCTTGTCGAATTGTGTAAGAAATCATATGTGTCTAAGACCCTTAATTTGGTTAGTTGCTCAAATGTGTATCTAAAGTCTTGAATTAAAATTCCTTGTTGTTGATAATCAATAAGGATGTTTGAAAGTTAAATAAGGGGGTTGGATAAGGAAAGTGTGGCCACCGTGCCAATAATAAGAGTTATACGTGTGCCCAGACGTGGCTGTTTTAACTAATGTTATGCTTTGTAAGTGTTTCCAATGTGTCTTTGGCTCTTATATATATTCATGAGTTTAAATTGTGTATTGCCCTTTTTGGGAAAGTTAATTCAAGATTAAATGATGTGTTACTCGTTTATGCATCTAACTTGTGCTTTGATTGCCAACCATTTTACTCTATTTCTTGGAAAGGAATTCATTGTGTTTAAATTCTACATTGGTAATAAACTTAATGTTGTGATTTCCATAATATTCTGTATGTTGATGATTGATGGTGATCCTTGAAATTAAAGAAAAGAAAGTGTGGAATATGAAATACGATCATCGTAACATGAATAAAGAATCTTGTGAATGGCCAAAAGAGCCCATGAAATTTTCTGGTTGTGAGTGGTTGAAACTACTAATGAAGATTTATACAATGTGAGAGACGATGAGGTGAATACATTTGTAATTAGGTTACCTTTGTGTGCAAAAATAAAAATATTTTTGTGAGTATCATTAGTAAACCGAGGAAGGGTGGGTCATAAGGCCCACACTCGAAACTACACGTGCCGGTGTAAGGGTAGATAGTGATGGATTGTGATTATTCCCCTTATTTGGAATGAGATTGATATTAGCTGGAATTGGAAAGTCAACCCACACGGCATATGTGGGAAGGCGGCCTAGCCGATCGGGTGGAGATCGGACACCATGTTGCGCATACGGTGGTACTACTCTTGGTAACACCCTTTTTTCGCATCATATGTCAAACCACATTGTCCGTGGGGAGATGGCCTAGCCGTTCGGGCATGATCGGACTTTGTGCTAAAACTATTGTGGTATATCGGTGCTAATGATCTCCCAAACAAAAATATATATTATGTTTCGTATTTTGAAAATTGGTATGTGTTAATTGGGCATTTGGATATTGTTGATTGTGACTTGCTATTTCAATGGTTTTCCCTTTCTTATAATGGTATACTATTTTGAAAGTGGACATTTATCATTACATACTAGTACTATTCCATATGTACTAATGTCCCTTTTGTCGGGGGCGCTACATCTTCAATGGATGCAGGTGATTCGTCAGTAGGTGGTTTTGACCTTCGTTAGCAGTTACTCTCTATTCAGCAGATTTTGGTGAAGCCTACTCTGTTCTGGGCTTCATGTCATTTGACGTTGTTCGTTACATTTTGAGGTATAGGCGGGGCCTTGCTGCCGGCACATCCATACTACTCTTCTGTTGTATTTAGAGGCTCCGTAGACAGGTTGTGGGTGGTATATGATGGTTGGAATTAAACTAGTAAGTGTTGGTATTTGGGAAGACATGTTTTTATCATATTAGTAAACTTGTTTTATTTTTGAAATCATAAATGAATATCCTTTAGTAGTGGAAAATATTGTGGAACACTTGACTCTTCTCATGTCTCTCACCTATACTGGTTCTTATATTGTTAATGGGAAAGGTTAGGTAGAAGGCATCTAACAGGCATGCTTAACCGGGGTATCTCGGTTGAGCGCCGGTCATGCTTCCCGAGGTCGGGGTGTGACAATGATCTTCTAGGAGGTTTAGAGTTGGTAGCAATTCATTAGATCCGGTGCTACAGGTATGGATTTGATTTGAGGCAACATTTGGGAAGAAAAGTACGAGGAAGGACATGGCGGGAGGTGTCTAGCAGCTGATGATTTACTACCAAGTCAAGTATGAGAAGCGGAGGTCGAGAAATTGCTTAAAGGAGATGATTTGACCGAAATGGTAGTGGCAGAGTAGTATATGAATTCTGTGGTTAGATAGCCACATACCTTGAGGAAGATTTGAGCGATTTGGAAGGCATGGTGGGAGTGACTAGGTCCACGGATTATAATTGGAATGGTAGTTGCTGTACGGATTGAATATGGCGGAGAGGAGCTTGCTTGAAATAAAGAGGGGTGTGAAGATTTGATTATCGTTACGGATGAAACATAGCTTTGAGTTTGGATGGTATTGTTGAAATTTCAGTTGATGTCAGCGTGGAAAGAACCGGCTTGAACAGCTGGTGGACTAGCATGGGCTCAGAAGAATTCATTGATTACATAGTAGTTGTAACCAGTCCAGCACCCTTGGAAGATGTCGGCATGGAATTCCACAGGTGGGTTATCTACTGTGGGCATGTTAGCAGTTGTGTGATATTGATGAAGCTTCTGCGAAGAATACTACTTTCTACCCAGTAAGAGATTGAATATTTGATTGTGACTGATAATTCAGAATGTTTCATGAAAAGTTTAACAAAGGATTTTGAGAAATTTTGTGGATTAGAAGGGCGAGCCCCACCATTTACGATTGGATCGCGTGGTTGTCTGCTTATGCGGTTTCCGGTTATCGATGCGTTAAAGATTTACTACCAAGTCAAGTCTTTAGGTACACATATGGGCAATTACGAGTCTTAGGCATATCGAGTTTTTCTCACCCAATTGGTATACTAGTTCTCATTTAAAACATGACTCAAAGCCACAACATTTTAATACGCAAACCATACTTTGAACATCTATATTTTGACATTAGGCTCATTCGGAATAAACAAGTTTATAGGGAATAACCCGGAATGTAGAAGTTAGGAATCTTGAGCCAATCATACTTGATCTTATAGAAACATTATGGAATTCAATTCTAAGAGAGAAAGTTTAGCCAACATACCTTGCTTTGAGCTTTCTTTAAATTACTACAACGTTCCGAAAATTCTAGCAATCCCAATCTATTTGAGACATAACAAAATTGAACACAAATTAGGAAGATATTCATGGTTTCAGCTCATTTGAACATTTTATCAAACACCAGGTGTGCAAATTTGGCTACAAGGTTCTTCTACAAGATTTCCTTTATTCCACAACCCAATATTTACTTATTTTAGCTCAACAATCTTCCCACAAACCTTATTGGTACAAGCATGTATAATTAACACTCTTACACCGAAAAATCATACTCTAAATCACCCATCTTTTACCCCAAACTCGAAATTGAAGACTAGGGGTTTGAATCTTACCTCTTGAGTGAAGATCTTGTGAGATTTTCTTGTCGGATTTCAAGGCTTGAACAAGATCTTGATGAACAAAACACTCCATCTACTTCCTCTCTCTAGAACACTCTCACTTCTCTCTAAAATATCAGTTTTTAGGTCAAAAATGACTTAACCCCTATCTCTACCCGGCCTTGGGGGTATTAAATGAGCTCCTACATGCGCGGCCGCGCATCTGGCCGCGCACCTGAGGCAGAAACTCTCAAATATGCGCGGCCACGCATCTGGGCGCGCATATGACACAGGTCCAATAAAATGGCCATAACTTTCTGTAGAAATATCCAAATGAAGAACGGTTTGATGCGTTGGAAACTAGACTCAAAGAGATTTAATTAGATAGGTAGATCACCACTAAGTCACTATATTGAGGGAGTTATATTCATTTGAATCCGAGTCTTGTGCCAATTGAAACATCACTTCCACTTAACGTGTCCAACTTGTTCCACACAAGTTCTTGCCATTCCCAAAACTCCTTAGTATGTTCCAATACATCTTAAACATACATTATCAATTCATCATGATGTGGCTCTATCCCATAGGTCTTCTTTAATGCTCAAATATGTTATTCTCAAATACCGTTGGTGCACTTTAAAATCTTAAATCATTAGAAAAATTTTACGGGGCCTTACAAGTAGTTTCAAAATTTGGCTAACTCCCTAAATTTCCAAACATTTCGCCAGTCTCCCTGGTAACTGGAGCTATCCACCTATTAGAAAATCCTTGAAACACATCTTAACAACATATACATAATCCAACGACGTAACATAACACAAAACAACACCAACTCTGGCATCACAAGATATATATATTACCAGAAAAGGAACACCCTTAACATCAATTGTAAAAATGATGTATAATTTATAGCAGGTAACCCTTAGAATTTTCATAGAACACAACTTTATAAGTACATGGATATTCAAACAAATAAGGATACTTTTTCTTCATTTCTTCCTCGGCCTCCCAAGTAGCCTCTTCAACATGTTGATTTCCCCATAACACTTTCACGGAGGCAATCTCTTTATTTCTCAACTTCCGGACTTGTCGATCGATAATAGAAACTGGAATCTCTTCATAAGTCAATTTCTCATTAACCTCAATAGTCTCAACCGAAACAATGAGTGCCGGGTCGTTAACTACTTTCTTCAACATAATGACATCTCCGGTGGTAGCTCAAGCTTGTACGCCATCTCACCGATCCTCTGAATGATTCTGTATGGTCCGACATACCTCGGACTCAATTTCCATTTCTTACCAAATCTCATTACACCTTTCATGGGGGAAACCTTCAAGAATACCCAATCATCTTCTTTGAACTCCAAATCCTTATGACGAACATCTGAATAGGACTTCTGATGACTCTGAGCAGTCTTCAACTGCTCCTTAATGATTTTAACTTTTTCCATAGCATGATGCAAGAGGTATGGGCCTATCAACTCTGCTTCCCCAATTTCGAACCACCCAATGGGAGATCTACATCTCCTTCCATATAAACCCTCGAACGGTGCCATCTGAATGCTAGCATGATAACTATTGTTGTAGGCAAATTCTATGAGTGGCAAATGATCATCCTAGCTACCTTTGAAGTCTAGAACATAAGCGCGCAACATATCCTCAAGCGTCTGAATAGTCCGCTCTGCCTTCCCGTCAGTCTACGGGTGAAAGGCTATACTAAGATTCACTTGAGTACCCAAACCTTGCTGAAATGTCTTCCAACAATTAGCGTTGAATTGTGCTCCCCGATCAGAAATGATAGAAAGTGGAGTGCCATGCAACTTGATTATTTCTTTGAAATACAACTGAGCATACTGTTCCGCTGTATCGGTAGCCTTAACCGGTAAAAAATGGGTTGATTTCGTGAGTCTATCCATAATCACCCAATTCGAGTCAAACTTACGAGAAGTGTGAGGTAATCCTACCACAAAGTCCATATTAATTATTTTCCACTTCCGCATTGGAATTTCTACGTTCTGCGCCAACCCACCGAGCCTTTGGTGTTCGGCCTTCACTTACTGACAAATTGGACACTTCGCCACAAGGTTCGCTACATTCCTCTTCCTATCATTCCACCAATAGACTTCTTTAAGATCATGATACATTTTTGTAGAACCTGGGTGCACGGAATACCTAGAAGTGTGAGACTCTGTCATGATTCTCTCCCGGAGACCATCTATATTTGGAACACATAGACGCCTTTGGTACCTTCGTGTACCATCACCCATGCCAAGAGAAAAAAAGGCATTGGTCATATGTTTATGAATTCCCTCTTTTAGTTGCACCAACAATGGATCGGTGTATGCTTCTCTTTGACTTCCACAATAAGCGATGATTCAGCCCTATTTTGCACAATTAACCCTCATTCACTAGAGTCCGCAAGATGAACTCCCAAACTAGCCAATCGGTGAACTTCCTTCGTGAATGGTCTTTGATATGCCTCCAAGTGTGCTAAACTACCCATAGATGTTCGGCTAAGAGCATCCGCCACAACATTAACCTTCCTCAGATGATATAAAATATCAATATCGTAATCCTTCAGTAATTCAAGCCATCTTCTTTGCCTCAGATTCAGCTCTTTCTATTTGAAAATATACTGAAGGCTCTTATGGTCCGTAAATATATCCACATGGACCCTATATATGTAATGACGCCAAATTTTCAATGCAAATACCACCTCCGCAAGTTCTAAATCATGTGTTGAATAGTTCTTTTCATGATTCTTGAGTTGCCTAGAAGCATAAGCTATCACCTTGCCATGTTGCATTAATACACACCTAAGCCCAATTCTTGAAGCATCACAATATACCACAAATCCATCTGCACCTTCTGGTAAGGTCAACACCGGTGTCATAGCCAATCTTGCTTTCAATTCCTGGAAACTCCTTCCACATGCATCTGACCATTGGAACCTAATTGCCTTCTGCGTCAATTTAGTCAATGGAGAGGTAAGAGTAGAAAACCTCTCCACAAAATTTCTGTAATATCCAGCTAAGCCTAAGAAACTGCGAATCTCTGTTGGAGTTGTAGGCCTCGGTCAATTCTTCACAGCTGCAATTTTCTGAGGATCAACCATAATTCCTTCACTATAGACTACATGACCCAAGAATGTGACAGATTCTAGCCAAAATTCACATTTTAAAAACTTTGCATATAATTTGTACTGATACAAGGTTTGCAGAACTGCCCTGAGATGATCAGCATAGTCCTCTCGATTATATGAATATACAAGAATATCTTCAATGAACACTATCACGAAGGAATCGAGGAACGACTTGAAAAGTCAGTTCATAAGATCCATGAAGGCTGCGGGGGCATTTGTTAGCCCAAAAGACATCACCAAAAATTCAAAGTGCCCATATCTGGTTCTAAACGCTTCTTTCGGAACATTTTGTTCCCTGATCTTCAATTGGTGATACCCGGATCGTAAATTAATTTTGGATAACTACCTAGCACCTTGCAATTGGTCAAACAAGTCATCTATCCTTGTTAGCGGGTACTTATTTTTGATAGTGACATTGTTAAGCTGCTGGTAGTCAATACACGTCCGTAGTGACCCATCTTTCTTCCTCACAAAAAGGACCGGCGCGCCCCAAGGCGACACACTTGGCCGGATGAAACCCTTTTCTAGCAAATCCCTCAATTTTTCCTTTAGCTCCTACAATTCTGTCGGTGCCATTATGTAGGGTGGAATAGATATAGGATGCGTGTCTGGCATCACATCAATCTCAAAATCAATCTCCCTGCCTGGTAGGATCCCAGGGAGTTCATCCGAAAAGACTCCTGGAAATTCATTCACAACAGGCACGGACTCAAGTGTAGGTGCCTCAGCATCGATGTTTGTAACCCGAACCAAATGGTAAATACACCTATTGTTGATCATTTTCGTGGCCTTAAGGTAAGAAATAAACCTACCATTTGGAACTACATCATCACCCTTCCACTCAATAACTGACTCATTTGAAAATTCGAACCTAATAGTTCTACTTCGGCAATCGAGCTTGGCAAAACATGAATAAAGCCAATCCATCCCCATTATCACATCAAAATCGACCATTCTCAATTCAATAAGATCGGCCATAGTGTCCTGACCACACAACATGACAACACAATCCCTATAAACCCGCGCGGCCAAAATAGACTCACCAACCGGAGTAGATACAGAGAACGACTCATGAAGTTGTTCTAGTTCTATCCCAAATTCCATAGCAACGTAAGGAGTGACATATGACAAAGTGGAACCGGGATCAATAAGAGCATACACATCATGATATTGGACAGTCAATATACCTGTGACAACATCTGGAGAAGCCTCTAAATTCTGACAACATCTCCTAGCATAGAAACGGCCGGATCCTCCCGAACTCTATGCTCCACCCCTATTTGCACCATGCTCTGCGGGTGTTGGAGTGCCTCGAGCTGGAGGAGGTGCTGCGGATGTAGTAGCTGCAGAACTGGTTGGTTGTGCCATGCCCCTGCTCGCACCCTGGCGGGACGAACGACAATCCCTCTAATGTGACCCCTCAATCCGCAACCGTAGCATATGGGTAAGTCCATATAACAAATTTCCTAAGTGCATCTTTCCACACCTAGGGCACGGGGGCCTCCTTTGTTTCTGGAATCTACCACCATGACGATCCTGCTGATAGGATCCCCTGTTGCCCCGATTGGGCCTGAAACGGCTCCACTGTTGCTACTAAGTGGGCCCTGATGACGGTGCACTAGCCGAAGATTGAGCAAAGGACTGGGATGGCCCTGACGACCCTCCCCTGAATATTGACTTGCCACTACCAGAAGAATCACCCAAGTTGCCCGCAGACTGGGCCTTATTGCTACCCTCTCGCTCCATTTTGTTCCTCAATTTGCGAGTCTGTTGCTTGAGCGAATGCCACCATCTTACCATAGGTCATGTCAGAATTCAAGGCAACTGTAGCGGCCTCATTAATTAGCAAGGGACTAAGTCCCTGCATAAACCAGTGCACTCTAGCCTCCATAGTAGGCAACATGTAAATAGCATACTTGGAAAAGTATGCGAATCTCATATGGTAATCCCACACACTCAGGCTACCTTGCCTCAGGTTCTCAAACTCAGCAGCACGGGCTGCCTTACTCTCGGCAGGCAAGAAATGATTAATGAAGGCATCGGCATACTCTCCTCATCTCGTAGGAGGGCTCCCTTCTTCACGGGACTCCTCCCATAGTTCAAACCAAGAATATGCCACCTCTTTCAAGCAGTAGGAGGCCAATTCCACTGCCTCCGTCTCAGTAGCATGCATAACTCAGAGAGACTTGTGCATCTTGTCAATGAAGTCCTGGGGTCCTCCTCTGGGTTAGTACTCGTGAATACTGGAGGATCCAACTGGAGAAACTTGTTCATTCTGGAACTAGTAGAATTCCCTGGCTGACTGGAAGAAGTGGGTGCATCATTTTATCTCTGGGCCTGGGAAGCCACTATTTGAGCCAACATCTGTGTGGCTCCCCTAAGATCAATATCAGAAACACTAGATTCGGGAGCTGTAAATGGTACATCAGTTGGGGGTATCGTTGCACCCTAGGTAGGTGTAGGGACAGATACGATCTGGTCAATTGTAGTCTGTGTAGTAACCGGAGGAATATTCTCACTCCTTTGGTTCTCACCGGCATCATCAAATATAGGATCAATTGTCACTCCTGGGGTGACATTGGCTCTTTGGCCAGTTCTTGCCTTCTTCTTAGGTGCCATGTACTAAATGTTAAAGTGAAGCACGAGTTAAAGGACGAACAATCTTACCATCAGCTTTATCGCACGATCGAGAACATGAAAGAAAGGTATTATTCCTAAATGCTCATGTAGCATCCTAATTATAGATGTGGTCGACAACACACCGATAAGAAGTACTCTACTAGACACGGCTCCGAGACTCCTAAGACATTTTAAAACCTTAGGCTCTGATACCAAGTTTGTCACGCCCCGAAATCGGGGAGCGCGACCGGCGCTCAATCGAGTGAACCTGGACGAGCAAGCCTATTAAATTTCCTTCTACCCAAACTCATCCATGAATAAATAGGATACACATTATCATTAATTAGACAATAAGATGATCATGTCTGGAATACCAATTTCTTACCATAAGTTACTTCATTTTGAAGTCTCAAATTTCACACACATATTAATAGTCTGAAGTAGAAATAGTAATTTAAACACAACATAACTAGTTTGACTTCCCCAACACCAATACACAACCCACACTATGTCTATAGAGCCTCTAATAGATACAAAAGAGTACTATGATAATGTCGGCAACAAGGCCCCGGCTATACCTCAAACACAATACACGAGGAGCAAAAGATACATGACCCCAAAATGAACTGGGTCTCACCAAGTCAGCTGGGAAGAGGATGTACCCCTATCACTAATCAATGTCTCCTGATGTGGAACCACCTTCATCCATTGAAGATGCAGCTCCCCCGGCAAAAGGGACGTTAGTACATATGGAATAGTACTAGTATGAATGACAAAACACCCTCTCAATAGAATGATAAATAATACAAACAAGAATATCATAATAATAATGGAAGCCTTAAACAACATCAAACCACAATTTAGGATCAAGACAGTGTTCAAATTAATTTCCATATTTTTAAGTTGGAGATTCTTAGTACCGATATACCATCGTTCACAATACCATTATTCACAATAACAATACCACCGTACTCTTAGCACGGAGTTCGATCACGACCCGATCAGCTAGGCTATCTCATTAGAGACATCAACCACAATCACTCTCAATATCAATACCACCGTGCCTTTAACACCGAGTCCGATCACGACTCGATCGGCTAGGCTATCTCATTAGATACATCGACCACAATCACAATTTCAATTATAATTTCCAGCATAATCACCACTATGTGTGCGGCATGGTGTCCGATCACAACCCGATCGGCTAGGATGTCTTATTCGAGACATCAACCTTTTATATCAATCATCGCATTTCATACTTCTTTCACATATTTTCATTTCATTGGCATTAATGGCCATAATTATAAAATCATTCTTGGCACGTTGGCCGTATTTAGTATTTCATACTCACCTTTTCACTTTCAACATCAACATCATAGTCACCGGTTTCCTGTGGATACGTGTCGAGATTCATGCTGTGACATCCGGCTGGTCACGGATATCACGGCCTTTTGTTGGTCGTGCTCGATTATCTAGTAATGCTCTTGTGGCCTCGATACTCCCAAGGGCAGACATTTTTCCCGGACCCCGGCTCGAGGGGCTCCTTGCCTCGATTCCTGTCCCTTACAGTCACGTCTCTTCCTTCGTTTACTTCATCAAAAATCGAGGCATCCCGTGCGCTCGGTTTCACTCGGACACAGATAGTCCCCTCGTTTCTCGGAGAGTAAGTTTACGGAAACATCTAGAAACGATATGTGCACTTTGATTCCTTCTTCAATACGCCGTGATAGAAGTGACAAAGAATTTGAAACATCCCGTCAGTCGCGTCCTTACGACTTTAAACACATGTCAGCCATCGATAGGTCATCCCTGGATGTGAAACTACGCGAAGCCTTTATAAATACTCCCCTCATTCGTTCACTTTTTACCTTTTGATCAAGCTTCTACCTTCGAGTCTTCAGGATATCACTGCCCTTCTTCATACTCTAACATTTTTACCTCTGTTCTTTGAGATTCCTCAGTAAATTTCATGTTTTTACTTATTTTCTATCCAAATCAGCGCACTTGACCTTCTCAGTAAAGCTTTTACCTTTTATCTCCCAACCTTTCTTTGTATTTTTCAAACTTTTTTCGGATATCAATGGCTAAAACATCAAAACCTGTTCCCCAAAAAGTTGCTTCCTCTTCTTCACAGCCGACTGTCGAAGTCGAAGAGACCACTCCCGATGTGATCGTCCTCGAGAAAACCGCTCCGTGTGCGTCATCCGATGTACCGGCTGCCGATCCTCCCTTGAAAATGTTTGTCCCCGGGGGGTGCTCGGTCGCGGATGATTTTAAGGTCGAAAATCCCTCGTCGGTGCAGGGCGGGTGTGAGGCAATATCTAGGTACATATGCTCTATCACCGAAGACCTCCTTCGTGCAGTTCGAAAGGACTGCGGCTGGGCGGATAAGGACGTAATAATCCCCGATCTCGATGATGTCATTACTACTCATGTGGAGGGGCATCTGAGTATTTACACTTACCCCTTCACACTAGGCCCGGTGGACCCAGTTATTCTGAACTTCTATAAGAGGTATGAAGTATGACTCGGTCTAATCCACCCGTCACTGTTGAGGAGCGTAATCCTCTTTTAATACTTCGTGAACAAAATCAACTTATGTTGGTTCACCATCGATCATCTACTCCATCTATACAGTCCCTGAATCTTCTGATAGGGACTGATAAAGCTCATACGCCGGGCTAGCAAAGCCCTATTCTCAAGCATCGATGAGGACCGGGATCGAGGTTGGCAGGGACGTTTTGTCCGGGCGAGGACTGCAGACTTGATCCCTATCTAGTTTAGGCCATTCCCCGAGAAGTGGAATGTATCACGTAAGCATAACTTTCCTTTAAATGTCGATTTTACGTTCATCTCATTTTTCCTCACCAGTATTTGCGGTGGTGCAGTTGTTGCTTGAGTCCCAAACGCCATTCTTCTGCTCAAGGAGTGGATCGAGGACATTTATTCGTAGATGCCTTATACTGAGCGCACATGGCGTGAACTCTCGAAGGGTCGTTGGGAGGCCCGTTCTCACAGTAAGATCTCTTAGGGTCCACAGGGGCGAGCGTGAAGGGGTAAGTGTAAACACCCATATACCCCTTTTATGTGAGTAGTAATATCATCATTGGGCCTGGGGACGACCACGTCCTTACCCTCCCATTTACAGTCCGGTCGGACTATGGGTATGGTTTCTTTAGTGACGGAGCATATGTATTTCCATACTCCCTCGCCTCGGTCTTGTTGACTAGAGGCCTTCTCGACCTTGAAGTCATCCCTGATAGAGCAGCCCCCAGGTATGAAGCTTTTCATGGGGGGCTCCTGAGCCACCTCGGGAACGGCCACCTCGACATCTGTTGCATGTTGGGAAGATGAAGAGGCAGTCTGCTGAGACATTAACTTGGAAGTTTTAGCCATTATAATCTGAAAAATATAGGTCTGAAAAAAATATGGAGATTTGAAGATTGTATGAAGGTATGAAGGTCTGAGATGAAGGTTCAAAGAAGAAGTATGAAGATGAAGATGAAGATATGAAGGCTCAATGAAAAATGTATGAAGATCTGGAAAATTAAAAGCCGTTAGGATATTCGAAAGTAAAGTCTAGAATCGGAAAATGGAAGAAGTGAAGAGAGATGAAGCTTTTATAGGGGGGAAAGACAATCAATGTGCGACGTTTCGCATTCGAAGACAGCCAGCCGATGACTGACACGTGTTCGAAGTCAGAGCGACGCGTCTGATGGGACGTTTCGATTTAATCGTCACTTCAGTTATAAAGTACAAGGGAAGAAACAGGGAATCATCTATCGTTTCCCATCGTTCCGACAAACATACTCTACAGAAAACGAGGGGGCTATCTATATTTGAGTAAAATCGGGGATAGAGCATACCCTGATTTTCCGGTGAAGAAAATGAAAGAAGGGCACGGACGCATGAGACTGAAATCGAGGTCGGGAATCTTTCGTATCGAGACCCATGAAGGATGATGTGTTCATCACCGGGCCTGATAAAGCAACGCTCCTCGGACCCGGAACGAGTTCTAAAACCTCGAAAAATACAGTAAATAGTTACACACGACGGATAAAGGGCCGTGATATTCGTACCCGACCGGATATCACTGCGCGGATCTCGCTCGATATCGGTTACGGGTCAGTAACTAACGAAAAAGGAAGATTTTTACCTTTTTTAGACTTGTACTAGGGATGTAACTCTCCTACTATATAAAGAGGAGGTTTTTTCTTTTGATAGACACATTATAACACGCAAATGAAAGCAATACAAATTCATTTCTCTGCTTTCTAGCAATTGCAAAAGCCCTAACTTAACTGTATGTTCTTCATCCGATTTGGGTTCGAACCAACGGTCCGAGCGAGGGCAAATCTACTTTTCAATCTAGGCTCGAGCTAGGCCGTAATATTACTACTAGTTTGATCATACATTTTATCTAAATCTCGTATATCTAATATTCTTGATTATTTGTGTTGAATCAATCTGCATATCCTTAAAATCGCGTACAAATTTAATTGTTATCCGATTTTAGAGTAAACATAGAGTGTGTTTGGTATGACCAATTTTTCCATGTTTGGTTGGCTAAAATGTTGTGAAAAATATTTTCTTCATGAATTCTATCAATTGGAGGGAAATATTTTCAACACCAAGAGGAGGGAAAACATTTTTCAAATTTTTTTCAACCTTCCTCATCCTTTTCTCCATCCCCACCCACCCCCGTACCTACCCCTAACCCCCACATCCCACCCTCGCCCCTCGCCCCTCGCCCCTACCCTCACCCTACCCTCTCTCTCATCCCCCACTTGCCCCCACCCCCACAACCCTACCTCTCACCGCCTATCCCGCTATCCCCACCCCCACTTCCACTAAATATTTTTCACAAAAAATGTTCCACTCACCTATCAAACATGAAAAAATAAGTGATAAAATCATTCATTTCCAGAAGAAAAATATTTTCCTTCGTACCAAACACACCCTTAATCTCGATATGGATTCTGAAAGTAAGTAGCATTTATTGCATGATGATCAGAATCCTCTACATTGTTGAACGAAGGATACAAAATTCTGCAGAATTTATATTGAGTCGGGTGGACACACTCAAAAAATGTATAAGGCGGCAAATGAGGTTATAGTTGTTGTCAGCAATATCGATACGAGGTTCACGGTATTATTGTCAAGGACAGTAAGACCAGATATTCTCTTCACAGTTGGCCCTGGCTTCCCAACCACCTGCAAGGTAAAATATCACCATATTAAACTCCGAATTATGAAGCATCAATAACCAAAGTCTTGTTTCTTGTTGTTTAGTCATTTGCTCCTTTACATAATGAACTCGGTATCCTTTTTTTCTCCAAATATTTTCTGGGGTATATCTTCGCTTTAAATATCAAGATACCACTTAGAATCAACAAAAGTTTTTTTAACGATACTTCTAAGATATTTTCAATAAATCTCCTTAGCAAAAAAGCACAACTACCGGCAATTTGTTTTTGAGAAATGATTTCATAAACATACAGTAGACTGGCTGTATCTCTTCTTTTGGTTCAGTAAGTTATAATCCTTTAATTTAGGTATGCAAAAAAGACTGCTTCCATTTACCTTTCAATTGCTAAAAGAACGTTTGATTGGATATTAGAGCACAAAGAAAATTAATCATAACTTACTAGATCTTCTGAAATACTTATAAAATTATAATCTAAGTTGCTCTGACACGACAGTTTAGGTGTCGCATCTGTGTCGACACAACATTAGTATGGGTGCGAGCATGAGATTCATACCGGATTTGGTCAAACAATTTTGGATACTTTGACCACGACGAACGGAAATATTCAAGACGAGATAGAAATTGATTCTCAAAATCTGAACCAAAACCAGGGTAAATTTGAAGAAAAATAGCATACTTTATCTAGCAAATCAATCATTTACTTATCTACAACTTGAGAATAGAAAAGAAATTCACACTTTGCAAGCTATAACATAAATATTCCACAAAATTTGCATAATTTAGAGATATTTTTATATATATATTTTTTTTTTGAATCCAAACCCCACTTGTGGGAATATACTGGGTTTGTTGTTGTTATTTGGTTTGAATTATTTTTAGCGAGACCCCACCTTAGCAATACATTACACGCTGCAACTCAGATATGGACTTCAACCATCTCAGCAAAAAATGGCACGGATTGCTTTTATGGTTTTAGAAAATGCACTGACAGATGTTTTCTACATTTTTGGTTTTCATTTCCAGAGAAGAGGGGGTGGGCTGATTGGCTACTCTCTACTATTTCTTGCATAAACAAATCAATTACTAGTTCTTTTAAGATATTAATTACGACTAACCTTCTTCCGAACAGTACAGAATCCACTGAATTGCAGTGTTGCTCCCAATAAAGAATCAATTACACTACCGCATACTCCAGCCAATGCAGAAAGTGGTATCACCAAAAGCTGCTTTACAGTCACATCAGATGTGCATTTTGTAGTGAAAAATCCCAGGACTACAAATGTCAATCCAATGACAGCGCCTGCTGCTGCTGCAGCCAAGAGTCCTGCTTTTGTCACTCCACCATTTGTACCCCTTCGAACGGGCTGATTTTAAGTATAAGGGAGAAATGAGAAACATAATGTCTTAAATCTTTTACCTTCTGATAATAGTTCAAAAAGGGTCGACATAAAGCATCATTTTAAACTGATTATCATGAAAAATTTTAAGGTAGTTATCATGTTTCAAGGCTTAAGCTGGGAAGAACTCAGTTTATCATGAGACTAGCTCATAGTTGACTATCAATAAACTAATCAAAATTTGTAAGGACGAAAAAGAAAAAAGTAAAAGCTTAATCATAATCAGCATTTGATAACTATTCATCATTGAAGAGAAAAGGCACTGTGCATTGTTTTCGCCTATGTCAGGCTAAAGGATTAAGCAGATGTCAAAGCTTTAAATTCCCACCTTGAAGGTTGTAATAAGCCGAGGCTCCTCATTACTAAGTATCCCAAGCTCTGAAGACCATGTGTCCCCATTGCAGCAGCAATACTGACCAATGATACCACCAATTAAAGATGTTATTGTGCGTGACTCTTTTGAATCCAGACACTTGTCCTGTGACCCAATCATCTTCCATGCAGTCAGGACCAAAAGGGTAGCAATGCCACTGTTGAACAAGACTTGAATCCTGTAAACGCAAAGTAAAATGCTAATGAAGAAAGCTAACAACTCTCTCACACAATTACCTGTGGGCTTTCTACAAGGTTACTTGGTATCCAATCACACAAATTTAAAAATACATTCTGCTGAAATAACACTGGTCTTGAATAAAGCGTCAAAATGATACCCTTCCTTCTTATTCCTATCACATAATGACTAGGTGAGTTGTAAATTTTACGATGTCAGGATATCATTTTCTTATGGCAAATATAAGGGCTACAATGAACTTTTCTGAAAGTTTGCAACACCGACAAATTTGGTAGATAATATTGGTTTTAAGCACAAAGCACATAACGTGCTTTGAAAACACAGATTAATGTACAGAACTTCTACTAAAGACTAAATATTCACATTCACTTAACTGTCCTCGTTCTCAATCCAAAAAAGCACAGACTAATTGAGAAAACTTCTACAAAAGACTTAATTCCGGCATTCATCACATTCTCCATCTAGAAATCAGAAAACACTACATTGTCAAAGTTCTTACTGCTTCAAGAAAACTTCAATTTTAAATATTTAGTCAAAACTGTAATAAATGTTAGATAAGCCCTTATTAAAATAACTAGACAAGCAACTAAACAAGATTTTTCAGAAAGTAGTACCTCATACAGGCAGAGGATACAAGCACCATGTTAAATTTCAAAATTATTAACTGGTATGAGGTATCTTCATCTCATCTCAGTCCTTCCTTTGCACCTATTGAAAGGTATGAGATGAGATGAAGGCACCAGTTAACAATTTTGTAATTTAACATGGTGCTTCTAAGCACCGCCTATGTGATCTTGCTCACAATACCGGTTTCAAGCCCGGAAGGAGCTGAAGGTTGTGGTAGGTCAATAGCTAGCGTAAAACAAATCAAATTGTGATGAATTCTCAAAATGTATACATCGGGACGTGCTCACGTAGACACAGGTTACATTAGTACTTGGGTGTGATAAAAATTAGTAAAGGGGTTCTATCACATCACAACCTCGACATGAGGGAGTATAAGCAAAGGTTCCTACATCAAGAACGAGTATGGGTAAAGAAGTTAGTCCTGCCACATCGACATCTAGGCGTGGTGCAATAGTGCTTGGATGGTTAGAGCAGCATGGCATCGGATCCACAATAAAACTGGCATTAATCACGTAACATCATAACCCAAGGAATCTATGTGTGGTTTTCATGGATTACCGCAAAGTATGAAGATTAAGCAACACTATAAGGTGAATATAATGTAAAATTTACACGTGGCTCGTGCTTTCAGCTCAGACATACTTCAACAACACTAAATTTCAACAGAACCTTTTTGCCATCAATCAACACTAAATTCAAGAGAAATAGCAAAAATAATGGAAAATGAATCATATATCACCGCCCTAAATTTCTCATTTTTTCTTTTTCAAAATTTTCTAACATGTTGATAGACTTATCAATAGGTTATGAGTAATTATGGTTCTTGTATAGGTCCAGTGTCAGCGCATAGAGACCAATATGTAAGTTTGAGAATTGAAGAACCTCTACTGTTAGAAAATCTTATTCGCATATATAAAGTATTACTTCAACTAGTTAATTTATTGTTTCAATTTCATGATAGAACCATCTATGTACACAAGAGTCATACAATGAGAGAAATGGGAGTATTACCAATCGCGTTGACCACCCTCTTTAAAATCAGCATCAAGTTTCCTCTTTCTATCTTCTCCAAATAGGGTAAACTTTGAACAAGTAAAAAAGAACACCAGCAGCATTGCTCCAAACCTAATAACTCCAGCCATACGAATTTCAGATCAAAAATCAGAAATCAACAACTAACAATAGAGTATTTATGCGACTGTTGCAAACCTGTAATTAACGGCAAGGTGAATAAACATGACAATGAATCCAGAAATGGCGCCGGACAAGTTGAGAGACTTCCGTTTGTGAGCTCTAATGGCGATTACCGATGAAACAAGTGCAGCCACTGCCGGTTGAATTAAATGTTTTTCCATTTTTTCGCCGGCAACTGCGACGCTTTCGGCTGATCTATGAATTTAGAGAGGTAGTAAGTGGAGAACTTATGTTAGTTGTTGAGTTGGCTTATTTTGACTTGATTCTCTAATATTCATTTGGCTGCTCTGTCTTTGTTGCACAGCGTAATCAATTCTTCGATTATCATAATCTGTTGTTGTATTTCCTTTCCAACTTTTACCTAGTCTTAGTTTGTGTGCCACTTTTATCTTTATTTTACAATAACAATTCAAAACGTTGATGCAAATTTAAAACAGCTTTATTTTACATAAGTTCAATAACTTTAGGACTCGTTTAGCCATGAGTTTTTGGTATTTATTTGGCAAGCACATGTTTGGCCATAAATTTTGTCCACATTTTAGCAAAATCCCAAATTCAAAATCCAAAATCCCAAAATCACTTCAATTGATGATTTTGGGCCAAAACATGACCGTTACATTTTTAAATTTTTTTAAATATTACCCCAAACTTTTATAATTTATAAAAGAGCCCACATTTATTACGACCAACTAAATATTTGATGAATATGCTCCCTTATCAGCTCAATCCTTTGTGCATCTTACTTTTGCTTTTGATTTGTAGGCTAAATGGCTTTCTGAACACTCATATCAGTTAACTTTTTCTTCTTAATTAGGAGCCGTAATTCTCTAATGGGATTTCACTGTAATTAATGATTTATATAGTTCATTATAAAAATGATAATTTTGTACCAAACTTATTTATGTTCAGGGCTATGGTTTGTGATAATGATACTATTGGGTATTTGTGATAGTTTTTAGAACTTGTGGGTATAAGTCATGTTTCATGTTTTTTCAAATAAAAAGTGAAATATATTTTGAAAAATCATGTCCAAACACATTTTCATCTTCAAACCAAACTTCACCCAAATCAGATTTTTAAAAACAAATTTGGGAATCTATGGCCAAACGCTAGCTTAAAATTCCAAAATCATTAGCTGATCATTTTAAAAAATTTCGGGCATACATCCGAGAGAGAAGGATTAGTTCGTGTCTGGTTCAAGGGTGTGTTTGGTATGAAGAAAAATATATTCCTCGAAAAATAAGCGAACACTATATGATGAGAAATGGGTAAGGGTAGGGGAAGATGGTATGTTGGGGTTTAGGCGCCGGAGTGGCGGTGGAGATGTTGGAGGTGTAGGGGTGGGGTAGGAGGTGGGGCACGAGGGTAGGGGTGGAGGTGGGGTTGGGAGGTGTGTATAAGGTAAAATCGATTTATATTAAATACTCGAATGACAGCGTGACACGTGGAACCAGAGACAGACGGAAGATGAAGCGAGTAGAAACCAAGACCGAGGACAACAACTTCGGTTGGCATCGAGTAGACCCCGAAGGGAACATAATCAACGGGAGTAAATGAATACTTGTCACCAGAAGACATTCAATGAAAAATATTCCATAGTATTAAATACGCAACCGTTACAGAAAATTTTGGCATTCATGGAATGCCGTTACATATTCATCAATGGCCCCCATTATTGTCATTTAAGAGGGGCTTGATCCTAAAACTTTATTCCCTAGGTATATCTATAAATAGCAACTTCAACAACTATTGTAACACATAAATTTTAGCAAACTTATACTACACACTTTTCCAAGCTAAACAATACTTTATTTTTTGTCTAATATTATTCTTATTGTTGCCTTCGGAAGCCTTGCTCCCGGAACCAAGTTATATGCTATTTATCTCGATTTCAACGCAGTCTTTTATTTTATTTAATTCATTTATCATTTTTAGATCAAATCCGTTCGCTTGTCTATATACACGTAATAAATTCAACTGTACTGTTTTACGAGTAAACTATTTGGCGCCCACCGTATGGCTTAAACAGTTGTGTAATTGAATTGATCCTTGTATCTATTACTAACTTGTTTGATTCTTTGTTTCATAGCAAAAAAAAAAAAATGGCAACTAATGATGTCAACATCACACACAACTCGGTCTGTGACACCGTAACGAGGAGGACGTAGCAACTCCGGTCCATGGCGGGCGTTATCCCTGACATATACGGGAGACAACTCCTGATGACGCTGAGGATGAGAACATTGCAGAAACAGTAAATGTAAGGCCCTATAAATTTTTTTTAATGATTTAAGATTTTAATGTGCGCCAACGGTATTTGGGAATAACGTATTTGACTATTAAAGGAGACCTATGGGATAGAGCCACATCATTTTGAATTGATAATATATGTTTAAGGTGTGTTGGAATATAGTAAGGAGTTTTATGAATGGCAAGAACTTGTGTGGAACAAGTTGGATACATTAAGTGGAAAGGATATTTCAATTGGCACAAAATCCGACTTCAAATGAATAGAACTCTTTCAATATAATGACTTAGGTGGTGATCTACCTATCACATTAAATCCCTTTGCGTCTAGTTTCCAACGCATCAAACCGTTCGTCATTTGGATATGCATACAGAAATTTATGGCTATTTTACTGAACCTATGTCATATGCGCGGCTAGATGCGCGGCCGCGCATATTTGGGAGTTTCTGCCTTGTGTGCGCGGCCACTTGCCCAGGTATGCAGCCGCGCACATAGGAGCCCTAAAAATACCCCCATGGTCGGGGAGAGAGAGTGGCTAAGTCATTTCTTCAAGACTAGGGCTTTCTCTCCATCACCCATCCAGCCAAGGCTTCTAATTGTAACACCATGGAAAATTTTGAAGAACTTAAGTGTAAAGCCCGGTAAAATTTGCAAAGAAAATAATGTTTCATGGTGCTGGACTAGGCTTACGTGTTTGAGGATTATAGAAATTCCGCGGCTCGGACCTTTTGGGTTGAACAATGCACGGGAAAGTAAAGAAAATTGTTTGACGGAAAAGTGCATTTCTGCGGTCCATTATGCGACCGCAGAATCACTCTGCGAACCGCATAATGGCCACAGAGTGAGGCAGTTAATTGGGTCATATGCGACTGCATAACTGTTATGCGGATCGCATAGTGACCGCAGACTCAAGCAGGTTTTTGATCATTTTTGTCGGCGATTATGCGACCGATATGCGGTCCGCATATCCATTATGCGGTCGCATATGCAACCGCAGAACCTGTTTTGGAGCTTCATTTTTGGGTTTTTAAAACCCGACCCTACTTCGTTAAATACATGCAAAGAGTTATTTTTGAGCAAATATTCTGATGTTTTAGAGAGAAGGGAGAGTTTTTTTAGAGAGAGAGAAAACCCTAGGCTAATTATTCATCAAGTCTTGCTCAAATCTTGGAAGATTAACAAGGAAAACCCACAAGTTCTTCATCTAAGAGGTAAGGTTCCATACCCTAGTTTTCAATTTCGAATTTGGGTAGAAGATGGTTGATTAGGAGTATGATTCATGAGTATGAGAGTATTATTTATACATGCATGTACCAATAAGAATTGTGGGAAGATTGTTGAACCTAAATAAGTAAGGATTGGGTTGTAGAGTGAAAGAAATCTTGTAGAAGAACCTTGTGGTTAAATTTGCACACCTAGTGTTTGATAAAATGCTCAAATGAGCTAAGACCATGAATATCTTCCCAATTATGGTTCAATTTTGTTATGTCTCAAAATAGATTGGGATTGCTAGAATTTCCGGAACGTTGTAGTAATTTAGGAAAGCTCAAAGCAAGGTATATTGGCTAAACTTTCTCTCTTGGAATTGAATTCCATAATGTTACCGTGAGTTTCAAAGTATGGGTGGTGTATTAAAATGATGTGGCTTTAAATCATATTTCAAATGAAAGCTAGTATGCCAAATTGTGTGAGAAAATCTCAATATTCTTAAGACTCTTAATTGCTCATATGTGTACCTAAAATCTTGATTGGGAATGTCTTATTGTTGATAACCTATAAAGATGGTTGGAAGTGAAATCGGTGAATTGAGGATATAAAGTGTGGCCAACATACCAATAGTGAAAGGTATACTTGTGGCCAATGGTGCCGATGTAATGAAATAATGTGAGAAAGATTATGAAATGAGCTTTGACTCAACTATTCCAAAATTGACTTCGACAATATAATTGGCATTTCAGGTGCACCACTAGTATTAAAGGGCTCGGGCTCGAAGAAGTATACACAATTGCCGTTCAAAACCGAACACAATGACAGAATTAATTCCGAAGTGGTTGAAAATGCTGGACATACCAATGTTTGATGGGAATTCAGACCCTCAGGAGCACATCACAACTTATAAAACGGCGGTGAAATGAAATGACTTGGCTCAACATAAAATTGAGTCTGTCGTGTTGAAGAAATTTGGAGAAACACTCACGAGAGGGCCTTGACGTGGTATTCACTCCTACATGAACACTCGATCGCTTCTTTTGAAATGCTCGCATATTCTTTCATTAAGACCCATGCCAGGGCCAAAAAGGTCCAGGCCCGAAAGGCGAACATATTCAGTATTTCGGAAGGAGAGTCCGAATTGCTATGCGAGTTCATGATCAGGTTTCATAAATAAAGGATGTAGTTATTGGCCATACCAGATGAATGGACAATTGAGGCATATACTAAGGGTTGAACCCGAGGAGCTCCGACGCCTCCTGGAAGCTGAAAGAAAGCTTGCTCGAGTTCCAAGCAACCACATAGGCATATGCCCATAACCGCTATGAATCAAAGATAAGGATAGAAGATGATCAGGTCAGATTCCTGGCATCAACCAAAGGTCGGGATCGAGAAACGAACAGGGATAAATCAAAAGATGATTTTGATGCAGATCAACGATCTTCTAAGGGTCATTTCTTGTCCTACGAGAGGGCCGAAGGATGCTACAGCAAGGGGTTCCGGTCGGTGGATAGGTTCACCCCCGATAGAAGGGTTGACCATGACCGAAATAACAGTTCATTGCAGGACAAAGAGGCATCGAGTTCCCGGGATTCCACATATCCAAAGCTTTTCAAATATAATTTCAATGTCAGCATAATGGAGCTAGTATCAACGATGAGTAACATCAAGGAAGCACGGTTCCCGAGGCCGATGAGATCCGATCCCAGATAGAGAGATCCTAATTTATGGTACGAATATTATGGGACTAATGGCCACCGAATTGGGGACTGTCGACATCTGCGCGAGGAGGTAGCCACACTATTGAAAAATGTCCATCTTAGGGAATTCTTAAGCGACTAGGCTAAGAACAATTAAGGCCCTAACCCAGACAACGCAAAGCACTCGAAGATAGGTGAAGAGCCTCCTCGACTAACTATCAACATGATTTTTGAGGGGAATGAGATCAACGATGTAACCTTCTAGGCGGAGAAAAAGACAAAGGTGTCGGTGACTCATAGCAACAGACTCCGGGAAGTCTCCGAAGACAATATCACCTTTACAGAAGAAGACACAGATGGACTTCTTCTGCCGCACATTGATACCCTGGTAATTTCTCTTAAAGTTTTAGATTTCAAGATTAAACATGTTTTGGTTGACCTATTCAAACCTGGTAGCATATGAGTTGGACTTGCCTTCGGATTTGGAATCTGTATATCCAGTCTTTCATGTGTCTATGCTCCGTAAATGTATCGGAGATCCTTCCAGAATCGTGTCAGTTGATGACGTTCAGGTCACAAAGCAGCTAATGTATGAAGAAACTCCCATTGCCATATTAGACAGACATGTTCGGAGATTGAGAACTAAAGATGTAGCTTCGATAAAAGTACTTTTGAGAAACAACAATGTGGAAGAAATGACTTGGTAGGCCGAGGAAGACATGAAGTCTAGATATTCGTACTTGATTCCTCCTACAGAGAAGGGTTCGACTGAGACATCACATCCTTAAGGTACGTGTATGGATTCTTGTGTTAGTTATTATCATTAGTAGTGTACGACCATTGTCGTTATTGATGATTGTGGTCCTATGTGGCATTGAATTATTGAGTTCTATAGGAAGAGTTGGTAGTAGTATTGTTATGAAGGCAACTCTACCAAAGATATATAGATCCTGGGATGTTAAAGATTCGAGGATGAATGTTTCTAAGGGGGGAAGGATGTTACATCTCGCATCTTCGTATGTTAAAGTTTTGCATTCAGTTAATCGACATAGACTCGGGGATGAGATTATCTTGAGGTTAATGTATTTATGCTATTTATAACAAGCGATAAGTAAGTGCCATGAAGGGTAAATGATACACGAATTAAAGAAAATGAGTTTCGTTAAAGGTTGCCGATTTGGGGATAAAATACGATCCGAGCTATAATACTCGATATTTATGGACTAGTACCATACAAGGTACCATATGACCATGATAGTATGATATATAAGGTATATTAAAAATGAGTAGAACTTTAAGTAATATGAGACAATTCTTAATTTTGCGATTCTAAAAGAGTACGGTACAACCTTTTCCAAGAATATCATACGGATTTTTCCCTACTCCAGGTATGTAAAGGCTATCCCTTCTTTCTTTATGGCATGATCCAAATTATACAGAAGAAACGAGAAAAGACACAGTTTTCATAAATGACTCTATTCATATAAATACTAGGGGTCTCTGTGTCATTGATTCCCCATGTGACATATTATTATATCTTCTGTTCATGGGACTCAGAATAATACGCAGTTGATAAAGTTTAGCCGAAAGGTATATTGATTTTTATGGCATTCCAAGAAAATCTTATTAACGTATTTCTTAGGCATTTCATGCATTTATACATATACATTAACCCATGACCAGATGATGTTATATACGCGTCTATATGTATATTATATGGATATTGGATATGGGAAAAGGTTACGACGTTATATACGCACCACCACCTGATCAGTTGGTATATGTTGATGATGTTGCCCACAGTGGCCGAGACAATATGATAGGATGCCCTTAGAGGCTTGATGATGTTATGTACACCTATACCTATGTGTGACACGACATTTATATGCACGTGCATGACATTATAAATGTTTCAGAAATTACAAAGTTATTCAGACTTATAGATGGATTTCTTTATTCCATGTTTCATCTATGTCTTTTATGTATTGATTTTCATGCCTTACATACTCAGTACATTATTCGTATTGATGCCATATTTCCCGAGGCCGGCATTTCATGCCCACAGGTTAAAGGTTACCCTTTTTAGGATCCTTGATCAGCGAGAGTTGGCGCGCTCCACTTGATACGGAACAACTTTTGATTTTGGTACGATATGCTTGTATATATATATATATGAGTATGATGTGGCTCAGTCCTATCTTTGTACAGTTGTATTTCTATTAGAGGTCTGTAGATACTTATGTATAGTTGGATAATATGTGGCCTTGTCGGCTTTCAGTTTTAGGTATTTAGTTGTCTATAGCAGCCTTGCCGGCTCGCCCACTATATTTCGCATGTATATATACATATGTCTTTTAGATAAATTTCCCTCATGTATGTTATTCATGTCTATAACTTAAATGCATGCTTAAGGATGTTCAACAAGTAGGATTCGGGCACCCGTCGCGGCCCGTCTGTTTGGGTCGTGATAGAGTAACTCAAGCCATCTTCTCTGCCTCAGATTCAATTCCTTCTACTTGAGAATATATTGAAGGCTCTTATGGTCCGTGAATATATCCACACGGACCTCATATAAATAATGACACCAAATTTTCAATGCAAATACCACTGCCGCAAGTTCTAAATCATGTGTTGGATAGTTCTTTTCATGATTCTTGAGTTGCCTAGAAGTATAAGCTATCACCTTGCCATGTTGCATTAATACACACCCAAGTCCGATTCTCGAAGCATCACAATATACTACAAATCCATTTGTACCCTCTGGTAGGGTCAACACAGGTGTAGTAGTCAATCTCAATTTAAACTCCTGAAAGCTCCTTTCACAAGCATCTGACCATTGGAACTTAACCGCCTTATGCGTCAATTTAGTCAACGGAGAGGCAAGAGTAAAGAACCCTTCCACAAACTTTCTGTAATATCCAGCTAAGCCTAAGAAACTACGAATCTCTGTTGGAGTTGTAGGCCTCGGCCAATTCTTCACAACTGTAATTTTCTGAGGATCAACATTAATTCCTTCACTAGAGATGACATGACCCAAGAATGTGATAGATTCAAGCAAAAATTCACACTTTGAAAATTTTTCATATAACTTGTGCTGATATAGGGTTTGCAGAACTACCCTGAGATGATCGGCATTGTCCTCTCAATTGCGTGAATATACAAGGATATCGTCAATAAACACTCTCACAAAAGAGTTGAGGAACGGCTTGAAAACTCGGTTCATAAGATCCATGAATGCTGTAGGGGCATTCGTTAGCCCAAAAAACATCACCAAATATTCAAAGTGCCCATATCGGGTTCTAAAAGCTGTTTTCGGAACATCCTGCTCCTTGATCTTCTATTGGTGATACCCGGATCGTAAATCAATTTTGGAGAAGTACTTAGCACCCTGCAACTGGTCAAATAAATCATCTATCCTTGGTAATGGGTACTTATTCTTGATTTTGACCTTGTTGAGCTACCGATAGTCGATACATATTCGTAGTGACCCATCCTTCTTCCTTACAAAGAGAACCGGTGTGCCCCAAGGTGACACACTCGATCGGATGAAACCCTTTTCTATCAAATCTCTCAATTGTTATTTTAGTTCCTTCAATTCTACCGGTGCCACTCTATAGGGCGAAATAGGTATAGGTTGCGTGTCTGGCATCACATCAATCCCAAAATCAATCTCCCTATTCATAACAGGCACGGACTCAAGTGTAGGTGCCTCAACATCGATGTCTGTAACACGGACCAAATGGTAAATGCACCCTTTGTTGATCATCGTCGTGGCCTTAAGGTAAGAAATAAACCTACCCTTAAGCACCACATCATCCCCCCTTCCACTCAATAACTGGCTCATTTGGACCTCATTAATTACCAAGGGATTTAGGCTCTGCACAAACCGGTGCACTCTAGCCTCCATAGTGGGCAACATGTAAATAGAATACTTGGACAGGTGCGCAAATCTCATATGGTATTCCTACACACTCAGGCTACCTTGCCTCAAGTTCTCAAACTCAGCGTCATGATTTGACTTAATCTCGGCATGCAAGAAATGATCAATAAAGGCATCAACAAACTCACCCTACCTCGCTGGAGGGCTCCCTTCCTCACGGGACTCCTCCCATAGTTCAAACCAAGAATATGCTACCTTTTTCAGGCGGTAGGAGACCAATTCCACTGCCTCCGTCTCAGCAGCATGCATAAATCGGAGAGTCTTGTGCATCTCATCAATGAAGTCCTGGGGGTCCTTGTCACGCCCCAAAATTATGGAGCGTGACCGACGCTCAATCGAGTGAACCCGACCGAGCAAGCCTGTTAGATTTCTTCTACCCAAATTCATTCATGAATAAAGAGAATATATGTTTTCCCTAATTAAACAATAAAGTGGTCGTGTCTGCAATTACCAATTTCTTACCATATGTATCATTATTTTTTTAAAGTCTCAAATAGACAAGTAATACAACCACAACATAGCATAGTTTGTCTTTCCTAGTACCAATACACAACCCACACTATGTATACAGAGCCTCTATAGATAAAGAAGAGTACAATGATAATGCCGGCAACAAGGCCCCGGCTATACCTCAACCATAATATATAAAGAATAAAAGATACATGACCCCGGGATGAAGTGCGGCTCACCAAGTCAGCTGGGAAGAAGGTGTACTGCTATTACTAATCAATGTCTCTTGCTGTGGAACCACCTGCATCCATTTAAAGATGCAGCGCCCCCGAAAAAAGGGACATTAGTACCGTCGAATAGTACTAGTATGAAAACTAAATACCAATTTAAGAATTTAGAAATACAAGATAATTATGATGAACCAGTGCGGCAATAGAATAATATAGATAACCGTCTCAACCATAGCAAGCTTATTAAAAGCTATCAACAATATTTATAGGATTTCAGATGAGATCCTCTATAACCATCTTCACATAAAGCAGCCCCGCTACCTCACCCGATGTATGCAGGTGGAGGTGTACGTACAATACCACAACTCTAATCAAGCGGCCCTGCCACCTCACCCCAATGTATGCGGGTGGATGTATAACCATAGTACCAAGAACCTACACAAAGCGGCTATGCCGCCTCACCCCAATGTAAGTGGGTGGAAATGCATGAACGATACCAATACCAACACAAAGCGGCTATGCCGCCGTCAGCACAATGTATGTGGGTGGTGGTGCAACAACAATACCAAAACTAAACACAATGCGGTCGTACCGCCTCACCCCAATGTAAGCGGGTGGAGGTGCAATCCCACAACACCATAATCCCTATACAAAGCGGTCATGCTGCCTCACCCCAATATATATGCGGGTGGAGGTGTATCACAATCACAATCTCTATACCATAATCCCCACACAAAGCGGTCATACCACCTCACCTCAATGTATGTGGGTGCAGGTGTATCACAATCACAATCTCTACACAACTTGGCATAATAACTTTCACATGAATAACGACTAGAAATTTTAACATGTGGATACATAATCCATAGTTTGGGACACATCCTCAATTTATAATGCAATATGATAAGAGCATTTGAAACACGAATTGAACATATATCTTCATCACAGAACATATCAAAATACTCCATTTATAATCAACATCTCGGACTTACAAGGATATTGGGAATTCCAATTCTTAAAGAAGAGTTTAGCCAACATACCTCACTTGAGCTTCCTTACACTTTAAATGTTCCAGAATTCTTAGCAACTTCAATCTATTTTATAAATATAACAAATTGAACAAAAATTAGGAAGATGATTATGGTTCTAGCTCATTTGAGAATTTTATCAAACACTAGGTGTGCATTACGGTTTCAAGGCCCTTTTTATGGAGAATTTCATCATCCCACAACCCAATATTTACCATGCCTAGTTCAACAATCTTCCTACACCCCTTGATATCACATGCATGTAAATAATCAACCCTACTGCCCAGAAATTATCTTGCTAATTGTCCAATTCTACACAAAATTTGAAAGTGAGGGTTAGGGTGTAGAATCTTACCTCTAGGATGAAGACCTAATGAGTTTTCCCTTCTTAGTATTCTAAAACTTGGGCAAGAATTGAAGGACAAATATTGGAGAACACCTTCTCACTCTAGGGCACCCTCTCTTACTCTAAAATGTCAGATAATAGCTCAAAAATGACCCAAAGAGTGTATTTAACAAAATAGGGTCGGGTTTTAAAAACCCAAAAATGGAGCTCCGAAACAAGGTATGCGATCGCATAACCGATATACGGACCGCATATCAGTCGCATAGTTGGTTGCAAAATAGCCAAAAGAACTCTCTATGTATACGGTCACTATGGTCCGCATAATCGTTATGCGGTCGCATAGTCGACCGCATAATTGCTTCCAATTGGTCCAATTAACTGCCTCACTCTGCGGTCATTATGCTATCTGCAGAGTGATTCTTCGGTCGCATAATGGACCGCAAAAATGCACTTTTTCGCCAAAAAATTTTCTTTACTTTCCGGACGTAAGCCTAGTTCGACACCATGAAATATTATTTTCTTTGCAAAATTTACCGGTCTTACCACTTAAGTACTTCAAAATTTTTCGGGGTGTTACAGTCCTCCTTTGGGTTAGTACCCCTGAATACTGGAGAAACATGTTCACCTTGGAACTAGCAGAATCCCCTGGCTGACTGGAAGAAGTGGGTGCAACATTCGATCTCTGGGCTTGGGAAG
Organism: Nicotiana tomentosiformis; assembly: GCF_000390325.3. Classification (NCBI taxonomy): domain Eukaryota; kingdom Viridiplantae; phylum Streptophyta; class Magnoliopsida; order Solanales; family Solanaceae; genus Nicotiana; species Nicotiana tomentosiformis. Next base: position 56,615,160 of record NC_090816.1, on the reverse strand, counting down.
CCACTATTTGAGCCAACATCTGTATGGCTCCCCTAAGATGAACATCAAAAATACCAGAATCAGAAGCTGGAGCTGGAGGTGGAACTGGAATATCAGTTGGAGGGACTGTTGCACCCACAATTAGTGTAGGGACAGGTGCAGTTTGATCAGTTGTAGTAGAATCAAGCAGTGTAGTAATTAGGGGAATATCCTCACCCCTTGGTTGCTCACCCGCATCATCAAATATAGGATCAACTGCCACTCCTGGGGCGACATTGGCTCTCTGGCCAGTTCTTGCCTTCTTCTTTGGTGCCATGTACTGAACATTAGAGCAACGCACGAGATAAAGGAGGAACAGTCTTACAATCAGTTCTATTGCACGATCAAGAACATGAAAGAATGGTATCATTCCTAAATGCCCAAGTAGCCTCCCTATTATAGATGTGATCGACAACACATCGATAAGAAGGACTCTACTAGATACAACTCCGAGACATCCTAGGAAACTTTAAAACCATAGGCTCTAATACTAAGTTTGTCACGCCCCGAATCGGGGAGCGCAACCGGCGCTCAACCGAGTGAACCCGGTCAAGCAAGCCTGTTATATACTTTATACCCAAAATCACTTATGAATACAAAACAAATACATATTTTCGTTAATTATACGATAAGGAGAACATGTGTACAATACCAATTCATTACCATAAGTTACTTCATTTTAAAGTCACCAATTACACACATTTTCATGGTCTAAAGTGGAACAAGTAATTCCAACACAACATAACATGGCTTGACTTCCCCAGCACCAATATACAACCCGCACTTTGTCTAAGGATCCTCTAATAGATACAGAAGAGTACTGTGATAATGCCTGCAACAAGGCCCCGGCTATACCTCAAACACAATACACAAGGAACAAAAGATACATGACCTCAATGTGAAATGGGGCTCACCAAGTCAGCTGGGAAGAGGGTTATCACTGATCAATGTCTCCTGCTGTGGAACCACCTACATCCATTGAAGATGCAGCGCCCTCGGCAAAAGAGACATTAGTTCATATGGAATAGTACTAGTATGAATGACAAAACACCCTCTCAATAGAATGATAAATAATACAAGGAATAACAATCATAATATCACTGGAAGCCAAAAACAACATCAAAACTCAAATTAGGATCAAGACAGTGTTCAAATTAATTTGTATATCTTAAGTTGGGAGATCTCTAATACTAATATGCCACCGTTCACGATACCAATACCACCGTACTTTTAGCATAGAGTCCGGTCACGACCTGATCAGCTAGGCCATCTCATTAGAGACATCAACCACAACCACAATCACAATTTCAATTTATAATTTCCAGCACAATTACCACCATGTGTGCGGCATGGCGTTCAATCAAGACCTGATCGGCTAGGCCGTCTCATTCGAGACATCATTCTTTTTATACCAATCATCTCATTTCATACTTCTTTCACATCTTTTCATTTCATTGGCACTAGTGGCCATAATTATAAAATCATTTTTGGCACGTCGGCCGTATTTAGTATTTCATGCTCACCTTTTTCACTTTCAAACATCATCATCATCATCCACAACAAGGCATTTCAAATCAACATTTTTAGTACACATGTGAGTACTTAAGAGTCTTAGGCACATAGAGATTTTTCACAAGATTTGACATAATAGCATTTGTTTGGACTTGGCTTGAAGTCAAAATATTTTGAATGCACAACTCATACTTTGAACACATTCTCAAATGATAACATAACATGATAAAAGTATTTAGTACACATATTGAACATATATCTTTCAACACAACTCATTCAAAATAGCCAATATTTTTTTTATAGCGAACCACTTGGGACTTGCATAAATTATATGAATATCGTGGGATTCAATTCTAAGAGAGGAGTTTAGCCAACATACCTCGATTTGAGCTTTCCTTAAATTACTATAGTGTTCCGAAAATCCTAGCAATCCCTATCTCAACCTTCAAGCTCCGAAAATACTACAATGCTCCAATTGATTAAAATGTCCAAATATCAACCACAATTCAATACCTACCATTAGATATCCCAACTACATCAAAATAAATACGAAAATATTCATAAATATCCATTTAGGCTTCACAATTCGGCAACAAGCCTTCAACCATCCCAAATTATCCAATAGGCTCATCCATTAGCCTATTAAATTTAATTCTTATCATTTAATACTCATTTGGAGTCATTAATAATACTATGTTAATTACCCAATATCATCAAGTCACTATTCATTGCCTTCTCCAACAAAACTCTAGGTTCAAGAACATCCATTTCAAGAACTAGTGTTGTATCTTATCCAAATGGTGATTTTCAATTAAATTCGTTCATCAATTAAGTTATCAAGTCTATTGGAATCAATTAAAACTCAAGACATATGTATTTATATCAATTCATCACTATTCATCTTCTTCTTTACCCAAAAATGGCATTCTCATGACCCACCCTTAGGGTTCATACAATATACCTTTATAAATTCAAATAAAACCCATAAACATGCTACCCATACTCCAATATGACATATATATAAATCTCAAGTGAAGGGATTACGTCTTGGTGGAAGAATCTCACTTTTCCGCTTTTTGGTGCTTGAAGATTCAACCCATTTTGTATGGATTTGATCTATAATAATGTTAGTGTTATCACTAAATGATGTTATATAATCATCCTTTTTCCAAAACAACTAACCTTGAAGTGTATCCATGGTGGAAGAGCTCCTCCTTCTCTATAGAAATCCATTCCAAGATGAAGAACTAACACATTCTCTCTCTAAACCCACATTTTCAACTCCTTAAAATGACCCTTGAAGCTGCGTAGCCTCCTGCATAGGCTACGCACAAAGGCTACACAGGGTAGACTTCCATTCCCCTTCAATTGGAAGTTGCTGGATTTGCCTACGCAATGGTGCGTAGGCTACACAAGACTTGCATTGTTGTTCTGTCACCCTTTAGTAAAAAGGTCATAACGTCTTGTAGGAATCTCCAAATTACAAATGGTTTGAAGCATTAGAAGCTAGACAGATAGACCTTTCATTTGTTAGGTCATAAACCATATAAAACTTCATATCGTGAGAGTTATGCTCGTTTTAAGTTAGGTCTTGTGTGAACTCACTTGAAACTTTACCCCGTCGTATAATATCCAACCTGACTTATTCTTGGGGCTCTTCTTAGACCATAAACCATTCTTGATGCACCTCATACATATATTATCATGATCAATTGATATCATTCATATTATTAGTCTTGTTGATACCTGAATTAATATAATTAATACCTGCCAATCTTCTTAATAGTCTTAAAACACCTCGAAATTTTCCGGGGTGTTACATGCATAGCCATGCAACTAACCCCACAAGCTAAATCAAGATTCATTTTGGACGCTTTGTCTAACCCATCAATAAAATTGTGACCCAAGACTTCGTCTTTTTCCTAGGCTTGATGAAGAGTTTCGCCATCCTTTTGTTAAACCCCCATTATCTGGCTTCTCAGTGACTTTGTCTTCTTAGTTGGAAAAAACTTGAACAAAAATTTCTTGCTAATTCATCCCAAGTACGATCAAATGAAAAGGAAAACAATTTCAATTTGGCATATTTGGAGACATTTGGATAGTTGTAAGTATCCATAATTTCCATGAATTTTATGGATGTGCCACTATGGAACTTCATTAGATAGCACCACAAATTGTCTTATGGACTGAATTAGCTGCACCATGTATTGTTTGAGCTCAAAGTGGTTAGTAATGTCAGGCTTAACAATAGCCTAAGTCATATTGGCAAGATTTAGCCTTGCAGCCTCTATCACTGGTCGCTCTTCGTTAGCTGCCATCTCTACTAGCCTTGGTTGAACTACATTGTCCAACTCTACTGTTGTGCTAGCTCTAGTTACAGCTTCCCTCCTTAACTTGTGAAGAGCCCACTCTGGTTTAGGGTTGTAAGGAGGAATGCCATTAACGCTTCCACTTCTCTATATCATTCAAGCGTGAATATTGGAAAAAGCAGAAACATATAGAAAAAATTAAAACTTGAACAAATAAAGAAGAAAATATCAATTCAGAAAGATATCGAATTTTTAAGTCCCCAACAACGGTTCCAAAAACTTTTTGGTTCCCCAAGTACATACAAGTATATATGGTCGTCCAGTAATAAAGTGACCCAAAAGTCATAAATCTAACTCACAAAGACTTATATTAATTGTTAATTGAGAAACTAAATCAAATATATGTTTGAGGCAAACAAGAGTGATGGCTTTTCCTACTAAACTAATATTGCAGAAATTAAACAAGTAATCCCTATAACTAACAAGAATGCAAGTATTTGTAATTGGTTTTAATTTGTGGTATCATAATTCAAAATCCCACCTCAAGGTAATGATGGAGCCTAGCCAAACTTGCTAAGAAAGCCAACTCACAATAAAAATAAACAGTCCATTATTATAAAATATCTATATAATAATTAAAGATGGAGATAGTCTAACAGTAACAATATCTGGTAAAAGAAAAATACGGCCTAAACACGACCAATAGAGTACATCCCCCAAGACTAGGCGGACTGGTAAAAGAGCAAACTACGAAAAAGGAAATAAGTTTGTATACATCATAAGTTGTCTGAAATACAAGTAGACCAAAAATAAGTAAGGAAAGTGGAGCCATGAACTACGAAGTAGATCCATGAAGTGCAGCTCACCCTAAGTCGATGTATAGTCTCCTATTTAAATCATGAAACTCTGCTAGGACCCACCTAATGATCTAACAAATAGTTGTGCGCAAGCGTGGTATGAGTACACCACAATCGGTACCCGATATGTATCAATTCTAATCTCGAAGAAGTAGTGGCAAGGCTAGAGGCATACGAATACTTACCGCACAAGTTTAATAACAGAATTATGAACTGAGATAGTAGATAACATCATGAGTAACCTGAATCATAGATTAACAGTTGATGTATAAAGCATGTTTTTCCAGTACAAAAATAATCATAACGCTGCCAAATGCAGTATTAAAAGAAAGTATGCTCAAATTACTGAGTCGGGACTCCTAACTAGAATATAAGGATGTCAAGTAACAATTAGCAGTTAAATGAGTATTTCTAAATGATCCAATAATACAAATGCATGCTCGATCTAGTACATGATCCATGTACCCCGATACACAATCCATGTATCAACATAACCCGATACGCAATCCATGTATCATCCTGGTACAAAATCGATGTACCGGCCATGCTCACGGGACCCAAAGTAACATGGGTTATCAACTGGCTCTGAAAGGACGGATACAAATTCAAGAGCTAAGAGGAGAATAATAGCATCACTCATAAATCAATATCTGATAATCATGTCCAATGTGCGATAACTATATCTCATTCGCACGCTTACCCTTTGTGCCAAAATCCTCAGTACAAAATCACGTGTCTATTATTAAAAATGTATGTATATGTTCAAGAAATATAGATAAAAGGTATACAAGGACTTAATAAATATCATATAGATATGTGCTCATGATATTTCTATGTGACTACGGATAATTATGCTATTCAACATACAAGGAATAAGTTCTCATGCCTTCAAAATTATTTATAAGCCTAGACATGATTTCTAACATGAATAATAGAGCAAACATAGACACATAAGTCAAATGAGCATGTAGTCAAACAAGGCATACAATAATTCAATTCTACCCCGGTCATGATATAAACCCGATCAATGCATATTAGCTCGCCCTCACGTATATACACTACTCCCAATACCTTACACATACAAAATATGTCACATCCTAGGGTTTCTTTAACACCCCGATTTTTTTTAAGTATTTAAGTGTAAAGCCCCGTAAATTTCGCAAGTGAATTCAAGGTTTCGTGGTGCCAGAGTAGGCTTACGTGTTTGAGGATGGTATAAGATCTTCGCGGCAAGCTTGCTTGCCGCGGTTCGGACTTTTTGGGTTGAACATTGCATCGGAAAGTACAGGAAAATTTTTGGCTGAAAAGCGCATTTATGCGGTCCATTATACGACCGCATAATCACTCTGCGGGCCGCAGAAGTGAGCAGGAGAAGGGCCAGTCTGGGGGCAATTATGAGGTCGGCTATACGACCGCATAACTGTTATACGGTGCATTATGCGATCGCATAACAGTTATGCGATCGCAGAACCTGTTCAGGAGCTCCATTTTTGGGTTTTTAAACCCGACCCTACTTCGTTAAATACACGCAAAGGATCATTTTTGAACAAAAATTCTGATGTTTTAGAGAGAAGGGAGAGTGTTTTAGATAGACAGAGGAAACCCTAGGCGAATTATTCATTAAGTCTTGCTAAAATCTTGGAAGATTAACAAGGAAAACCCACAAGTTCTTCATCTAAGAGGTAAGGTTCCATACCATAGTTATCAATTTTGAATTTGGGTAGAAGATGGTTGATTAGGAGTATGATTCATGGGTATGAGATTATTATTTATACATGCATGTACCAATATGATTTGTGGAAAGATTGTTGAGCTGAAATAAGCAATGATTGGGTTGTGGAGTGAAGAAAATATTGTAGAAGAACCTTGTAGTTAAATTTGCACACCTAGAGTCTGATAAAATGCTCAAATGTGCTTAGACCATGAATATCTTCCTAATTATGGTTCAATTTTGTTATGTCTCAAAATAGACCGGGATTGCTAAGAATTCCGGATCATTCTAGAGTTAAGGAAGCTCGATTGAGGTATGTTGGCTAAACTTTTTCTCTTGGAATTGAATTCCATAATGTTTCCGTAAGTTTCAAAGTATGGGTTACGTATTAAAAGGTTATGGCTTTGAGGCGTGTTTCAATAAAAGATAGTATGACAAATTGTGTGAGAAAATCATAATATTCTTAAGACTCCTAATTGCTCATCAGTGTACCTAAAGTCTTGATTTGGAAATGTCTTATTATTGATAATATATAAAGATGGTTGGAAGTGAAATAAGTTAATTAGGGATATAGAGTGTGGCCAACGTGCCAAGAATTTAAGTTATGATTGTATCTAGTAGTGCAAATGATTTGAGAAGATGCGATAAAGAATGTGAAATGAGCCTCGACTCAATTGTTTAAAAATGACTTCGAAGATTGAATTGTCTAAAAGCTTTTGTACTAAATTCATGCCCATTAGTGGTTGCTTTAACTAATGCTTTGATTTATAAATATATCTAGTGTGATTCGAGTTCTATATACTCATGTGTTGAAATTGTTCATTGTCATTTCTGGGGAAGAGTATTACAAGAGTAAATTATGTATTTAATGTTTATGATTTTTCATGTGTGTTTCTATTGTTGGTTGGCATGCCTCATTCTTTGGGAAGAAACCATTTGTGTTTGAAATTTCCATTTCAAATGGATTTGAAGTATAAGATTTCTGAAATATCCTATATGTTGATACTTGATGGTGATCTTTGAATGTAAAAGAGGTGAAAGTGTGGAATATGAAATACGACCAGCGTGCCAGGAATAAAGAATCTTGTGAATGGCCTAATAAGCCAAGGAAATATTGTCGTTGTGAATAACTGGAAATACTAATGAGAATTCATACAATGTGAAAGATGTTGAGGTTAGTACAATTGTATTTATGATATTTCTATTTTCAAATCAAATCAGAACTATTTTTGGGAGCATCATTAGCAATACCGAGGAAGGGTGGGTCATAAGGCCCACACCTGAAACTACACGTACCGGTGTAGAGGTGGATTGGGATTATTCCCCTTATTTGGGATGAAATTGGAACCTTATGAAGTTGTGATATTATTCCCCTTAATTGGGATGAAATTGGAACCTTTGTGTATTGGAAAAGGCAACCCACACGGCATATGTGGGAAGGCAGCCTAACTGATCAGGTGGAGATCAGACGCAATATTGTGCATATGGTGGTACTACTCTTGGTAACAAATTTCTTTCGCATCACATGTCAAACCACATTGTTCGTGGGGAGATGGCCTAGCCGATCGGTCGTGATCAGACTCTATGCTAACAAAGACGATGGTATATCGGTGCTAATGATCTCCCCACCAAAATTATATATGAAGTTCGTATTTTGAAAATTATTATGTTTTAACTGGACGTTTGGATATTGTTGATTGTGACTTGCTATTTCTATGTGTTGCCTTTTCTTATATGGCATTCTATTTTGAAAGAGGATTTTTAGCTATACATATTAGTGTTATTTGACAGTACTAACATCCCTTTTGCCGGGGGCGCTGCATCTTTAATGGATGCAAGTGGTTCTTCAGTAGGCGGCATTATTCAGTGATAGCAGTACACTCTTTTCAGCTGATTTGGTGAGCCCCACTTCATTTCGGGGTCATGTATCTTTTGTTTCTCATGTACTGTGTTTTGAGGTTTAGCCGGGGACTTGTTGCTGGCATTTCCATATTACTCTTCTATTGTACTTAGAGGCTCCGTAGACAGGTTGTGGGTTGTGGTTGAAGTTGGGAATTGAACTAGAAATGTTGGTATTTGGAAATCATGTTTTTCATTAATTCTATAAACTCGTAATATTTTGGAAATTATGAATGAAGCTGCTAATGAGAATGAAAATAGAAGTTGTTAATAAAATCTTTTCAGTGAATGATTAATGGAGTACATCTCCTCTTTATTCATGGATGAGTTTGGGTAGAAGGAAATCTAATAGGCTTGCTCGGCCGGGTTCTCTCGGTTGAGCGACGGTTGCGCTCCCCGAGTTTGGGGCATGACAAACTTGGTATCAGAGCCTAATGAGGAGGCCGTGTCTAGTAGAGTCCTTCTTATCGGTGTGTTGTCGACCACATCTATAATGAGGAGGCTACTTGGACATTTAGGAATTTCACACTTCTTTGATACTCCAGATCATGCGATAGAGCTCAAGATAGGAAGCTAATTTCCCCATTATGTCTCATGATTATTTTCAGATGAGTAATCCACGAGTTCAAAACAACGAGGAGGGAATGACCGCTACATTGAATCCGAGAAAGATTACACAAGAGTTCGTTGGGAGAATGCGTCGATCCGTAGAGGGGTTGGAAGAACTTTTTGCTAAGGGAAGTGTCCTTATTCCTACCACTGTCACCGCACCACCGGATCGTGTGGTGAGAGAATCTAAGAAACGAAAGAGGGTTGTTGGTGCTAATGAACCAGATTGTGTGATTTGCAAGAAGCGACACTTGGGAACATGTTGGATGACCCTTGAAATATGTTATGGTTGTGGAAAGAGGGGGCACAAGAATAACAAATGCCCTAGGTTGGGTACACCCATCCAGTTATGTCCGTAATGCGGGAAGGAACATTTGGCATCGTGTTGTGAGTATGCTCAGTAGCGCGTTAGAGGTGGTATCTTTGGGCAATTCCAAAGGCCCACACAGCAATCCGGTGCTGGAATTATTAATCACGCATTGGAAGCTTGGAGGAAGGATAAGGGGTATGCTTATGATGTATGCAAAAAGGGTAAATATCAGGTCAGTGGGACGAGTCAGTTCAGCGGACCTCATCCCCGTTGTGTGAAGTGTGGCAGATGCCATCCGAGAGTGTGTCACTATGGTACAAAGGTATGCAACAAGTGTGGTATGGCGGTCCACTACAATGGAACTCTCAAAGCTGCTGGAGGATTGGATTGACGTACCTTCGAGATGATTCTGGCCGCCTGATTCGCCTTCGCTTTGATGGCGCCCACGACGATCAGCGCCAGTGTCGTGATGTCACCGCTGGCATTGCGGTTGTTGGAGAGTAGAGTTTTTAGGTAGAGGTTGTAGATTGGTGTGTTCTTGCATGTGGTTTCTACTAGGTTATTTCTGCTGCTGCTTGTTTTCAGTGTTAAGGTTAATAGCAATATGACTAGATATATTAGAGTCTTCATTTTGGAAAAGGAGAAAAAAAAAACATAAGTTATTGTTTTCAGTGGAGAAGCTCAGGGCAGGTAGTTTGCTGTTGTGAACTCTGAAGAGTAGGGGTGTACAAACCGAACCGAAAAATCACACCAAACCGAAAAGTCAAACCAAACCGTTTAAGAAACTCGACTTGGTTTGATTTTGTAATGACCCGACCAGTCATTTTTAAAGGTTGTAGCCCCGTTTCCTTATTTACTGCTTAATTTGTGTTTTACAGTTGTTGTGTGACTTGCCGGGGTAATTGGTTCGGGTCTGATGAGGTTTTGGAATGAATTGGAACACTTAGTTCTAAGTTTTAAAGTTTTAAGTTCAAATAGTGACCGGATATCGACTTATATGCAAACGACCCCGGAATAGAATTTTGACGATTCCAACAGCTCTGTATGGTGATTTTGGACTTAGGGGAGTATTTGAAATTTTATTTGGAAGACCGTAGTTAAATTAGGCTTGAAATGGATGAAATAGGAAATTTAAGTTTGGAAGTTTGACCCGGGAGTTGACTTTTTGATATCGGGATCAGAATCCAGTTCTGAAAATTTTTATAGCTCTGTTATGTCATTTATGACTTGTGTACAAAATTTGAGGTCAATCGGACTTGATTTGATAGGTTTCGACATCGAATGTAGAAGTTGAAAATTCTTAAGTTTTATTAAGCTTGAATTGGGGTGTGATTTGTGATTTTAGCGTTGTTTGATGTGAGTTGAGGTTTCAAATAAGTTCGTATGATGTTTTAGGACTTGTTGGTGTATTTGGTTGAGGTCCCGAGGGCCTCGGGTGAGTTTCGGATGGTTAACGGATAAAAAGTTGGACATAAATAGCTACTGCAAAAGCTGCTGCAATTTTTCTGCTAGAAATTCGGGGGAAGAAATCGAAGCCAGGATCGAGGGCAGGATCGAGGGTCAGGATTGAGGGCCAGGATAAAGGGTCAGGATGGAGGCCCAGGATGGAGGCCATGATCAAGGTCATGATCGAGGGTCAGGGTCGAGGCCCAGGATCGAGGGCAGTTTGGGCAGATCTGTAAGCTATAAAGTAGGAGACTTCGTCCCATTTTCCATTTTTGACAAATTGGAGCTTGGGGAGAGGCGATTTTTGGGAAATTTTCAGAGAAACATTGGGGTAAGTGTTCTTAACTCAATTTTGGTTAGATTACTTGAATCCATCATTGTTTTCATCATTTAATTAGTGTTTTGAGATTGAAGTTTGGAAAAATTTTAGAAATCTCATAGAAACGAATTTTTGAGATTTTGGTGTCGATTCGGGGTCGGATTTGAGTGAAACTGGTATGGTTGGACTCATAATTGAATTGGTTGTCGGATTTTATGAGTTTCGCCGGATTCCGAGATGCGGGCCCCATGGGCGATTTTTGAGCTAATTTTGGATTTTATTGAAAAATATAGTATTTTCTTATGAAATTGATTCTTATAAATTTTGTTGACTGTATCGAATTATTTTGGCTAGATTCGACTCATTGAGAGTTGGATAATCGTGGAAAATACCTACTAGTGGTTTAAATTGGAGCAAGTCGAGGTAAGTAGACCAACTTAAAGTTTCTGAGCAACTTGAGATTTTTCACAAATTCGTCACAGGAAGGTCTTGTTGTTTACCCATCTCAGTATGACTTTCATGTCCACCTAGATCATGCCTTAGTGAGTAACTCACCTTGTTCCCAGTATTTTGGTTGCCCGTGAATTGGCCTGATATGGCAACTTGAGAGTTGTTATGGAAAAACATGTCTAGCTCATGGCAAAGTGTTCATTCTCTCTAACTAATACATGATTTCATCCCAACATTAAGATGTCCTAGCTACATGATTCCACTTGTGTGAGATTGAAAGTTAAGTAGCCTTATGATGAGCATATTGAATTAAAAGACAAACTCGTCGAATGTCCTCTCACATAGGATCAAATATTGGCAAAGGTTAAGCTGTGGGAATGATAATAATCTCACAAAACTTCTTTTCATCCTCGTAAGTTTGTGGCATAGATTCATTGTGCTAGTTACTGTTAAGAGTGTAATGGAACTTTGTGTATCTTGAAACACATATCATATTCAGGTTGCTAGAATATTCTCATTTCGAGTTAAACTGATTTTTTCCTACATACCAAGAGGCGACTAGTGTCACATAAGTGTTAGCTCTATTTGAGGCTTACTATTGCCAAATAAGGCACGAATGGAATGAAACAATTATTGATGTCCTTTTTATGACTCATTTATTTTAAATCTCAGAATCATGAACAGTTTCCTACATTATCAATGCCTACTAGGCAACTCTATGACTCGTTTGTTGAACCGGTGATGTCACCACAACGAATCACCATGTTAGCGCCATAGGTAGTGACCTTTATGCCTCTAAGGATATAAGCTCCTGAAATGTCATGCTCAGCACGTTGATGGATTCTTGAATATTTCCAGCGAAATCTAGAACCTCATTGTTCCTGTTTGTAGCAAATCTATTGAGTATTGTAGGTTCAGGCATGTCAAAAAAGAAGCATCATCCCGTGATAAAATATATGGGATAGGAAATTTTATGGTCATAGTCAAGCTAGCACATCTTAGAGAAATTGTTGGATATTGCCAAAGGTTTAGTTTGGGTGTTCGGCGTGGATATTTAGGGTTGAAGAAAGTGAATGGGTTATTCTCAATATTTTCTGCATGAGGATGCTATGTGAATTGTTAATAAAGGTAAAGTATGTGAAGTCACATTAGGCCTTATGAAAGTTTGAAAGGAAATAGGCTAAACTATGAGTATGATGTTTCCCTATTATTGTTCTCTATGTACCCGAGCATGGGCAAGGGTATGGCACAGACAGCCAGTTCTGTAGCTACTACATCCACAACGCCTCCCCCAGCTAGAGGCACTATAACGCCTGCAGGTCATGGAACAGCTAGGGGTGATATTCAGAGCTCGGGAGGGCCCAACAAGTTTTATGCTATGAGGAGACGCCAAAAGTTTGAGGCTTCTCGAGATGTGGTTACAGGTATATTGATTGTCCGATCTCAATATGTATATGCTTTTATTGATCCCGGTTCCACTTTGTCATATGTCCCTTCTTATGTTACTATGGAAGTTGGGTTAGAACCGAAACAACTCTATGAGTCATTCTCTGTACCTACTCTTAGAATGAGACACAGTATTCGTGAAGCCTCTTTATCACAATTCCTTATATTTACAACCTCTTGAGAAATTGAGTTCTATAATGGGTTCCTTGAATTGCGTTATAACCCTAGGTTAATACTTCCCACTGCTTCCCTAAATTCTCAACTAGGGACAATACCTGATGAATTTTGTACCGAACCTTTTGATTCAAATGGATAACATCTGCTCATTTGTGCCTATACATGCATCACCATGATATTTACCTATGTGGTATCATATAATGGAAAGCAGAGTAGTGTTGAGATCCTTCTTGGGCCATTGTTTTCCTCTTCGGTATATGTGACTTCTATGGTTGGAACAATTATTCTACTCCTTTATGAATAGTATCATGAATCCTTTTTATTGTCTAGTAACATGAGAGTATATCTTAGCACCTATCATGTGCGTACATGTCAATCGAAAGGGGCCACTTTCAGTTACATGGGAGACTCTAGAGAAATTTCTGGAAATTTAGGGGGTTAGCCAAATTTTGAAACTACTAGTGTGTGTGAACCAACAGTTGAACCATATTGAATGCTAATGACGGATTTTAACCCTCATTCAAGGACGAATGATCCTAAGCGGGGGAGAATGTAACACCCCAAAATATTTTTGAAGTATTTCAGTGTAAAACCCTGTAAATTTTGCAAGTGAATTCAAGGTTTCGTGGTGCCGGAGTAGGCTTACGTGTTTGAGGATGGTATAAGATCTTCGCAGCGAGCTTGCTCGCCGCGGTTCGGACTTTTTGGGTTGAACAATGCACCGGAAAGTAAAGGAAACTTTTTGGCTGAAAAGCGCATTTATGCGGTCCATTATGCGATAGCATAATCACTCTGTGGGCCGCATAATGGCTGCAAAAGTGAGCAGGAGAAGGGCCAGTCCGGGGGCAATTATGCGGTCAGCTATGCGACCGCATAACTGTTATGCGGTGCATTATGCGATCACATAACAATTATGCGGACCGCATACACGAACAACTTTTTGATCATTTTAGTCTGTAATTATGCGACCGATATGCGGTCCGCATATCCATTATGCGGTCGCATATGTGACCGCAGAACCTGTTCCGGAGCTCCATTTTGGGTTTTTAAAACCCGACCCTACTTTGTTAAATACACGCAAAGGGTTATTTTTGAGCAACAATTCTGATGTTTTAGAGAGAAGGGAGAATGTTTTAGAGAGAGAGGAAACCCTAGGCTAATTATTCATCAAGTCTTGCTCAAATCTTGGAAGATTAATAAGGAAAACCCACAAGTTCTTCATCTAAGAGGTAATATTCCATACCCTAGTTTTCAATTTCGAATTTGGGTAGAAGATGGTTGATTAGGAGTATGATTCATGGGTATGAGATTATTATTTATACATGCATGTACCAATAAGAATTGTGGAAAGATTGTTGAGCTGAAATAAGTAAGGATTGGGTTATGGAGTGACAAAAATCTTGTAGAAGAACCTTGTCGTTAAATTTGCATACTTAGAGTATGATAAAATGCTCAAATGAGCTTAGACCATGAATATCTTCCTAATTATGGTTCAATTTTGTTATGTCTCAAAATCGATCGGGATTTCTAAGAATTCCGGATCATTCTAGAGTAAAGGAAGATCGATTGAGGTATGTTGGCTAAACTTTCTCTCTTGGAATTGAATTCCATAATGTTTCCGTAAGTTTCAAAGTATGGTTTATGTATTAAAAGGTTATGGCTTTGAGTTATGTTTCAATGAAAGATAGTATGCCAAATTGTGTGAGAAAATCTCAATATTCTTAACACTCTTAATTGCTCATATGTGTACCTAAAGTCTTGATTGGGAAATGTCTTATTGTTGATAATCTATAAAGATGGTTGGAAGTGAAATAAGTTAATTAGGGATATAGAGTGTGGCAAAACGTTCCAAGAATTTAAGTTATGATTGTGTGTAGCAGTGCAAATGATTTGAGTCGATGCGATAAAGAATGTGAAATGAGCCTCGACTCAATTTTTTAAAAATGACTTCGAAGATTTAATTGTCTAAAAACTTTTGTACTAAATTCATGCCCATTAGTGGCTGCTTTAACTAATGCTTTAATTTATAAATATATCCAGTGTGATTCGAGTTCTATATACTCATGTGTTAAAATTGTACATTGTCATTTCTGGGGAAGAGTATTGCAAGAGTAAATGGTGTATTTACTGTTTATGACTTTTCATGTGTGTTTCTATTATTGGTTGGTATGCCTCATTCTTCGGGAAGAAACCATTTGTGTTTGAAGTTCCCATTTCAAATGGATTTGAAGTATATGATTTTTGAAATATCCTATATGTTAATACTTGATGGTGATCTTTGAAATTGAAAGAGGTGAAAGTGTGGAATATGAAATACGGCCATCGTGCCAGGAATAAAGAATCTTGTGAATGGCCTAATGAGCCAAGGAAATATTGTAGTTGTGAATGATTGGAAATACTAATGAGAATTCATACAATGTGAAAGATGTTGAGGTGAGTACAATTGTATTTATGATATCTCTGTTTGCAAATCAAATCAAAACTATTTTTGGGAGAATCATTAGCAATACCGAGGAACGGTGGGTCATAAGGCCCACACCTGAAACTACACGTGCTAGTGTAGGGGTGTATTAGGATTATTCCCCTTATTTGGGATGAAATTGGAACCTTTGGAAATTGTGATATTATTCTCCTTATTTGGGATGAAACTGGAACCTTTGTGGATTGGAAAAGTCAACCCACACGGTATGTGTGGGAAGGCGGCCTAACTGATCGGGTGGAGATCAGACGCCATATTGCGCATATGGTGGTACTACTCTTAGTAACAATTTTCTTTCGCATCACATGTCAAATCACATTGTTCGTGGGGAGATGGCCTAGCCGATCAGGCATGATCGGACTTTGTGCTAACAAAGACGGTGGTATATCGGTGCTAATGATCTCCCAACCAAAATTATATATGAAGTTCGTACTTTGAAAATTATTATGTTTTAACTGGACGTTTGGATATTGTTGATTGTGACTTGCTGTTTCTATGTGTTGCCTTTTCTTATATGGGCATTCTATTCTCGAAGAGGATTTTTAGCTATAAATACTAGTGCTATTCGACAGTACTAATGTCCCTTTTGCCGGGGGCGCTGCATCTTTAACGGATGCAGGTGGTTCTTCAGCAGGCGGCATTGATCAGTTACAGCAGTACACTCTTTTTAGCTGATTTGGTGAGCCCCACTTTATTTCAGGGTCATGTATCTTTTGTTTCTCATGTACTGTGTTGAAATTGGGAATTGAACTAGAAATGTTGGTATTTGGAAATCATGTTTTTCATTAATTCTATAAACTCGTAATATTTTGGAAATTATGAATGAAGCTGCTAATGAGAATGAAAAAAGAAGTTGTTAATAAAATCTTTTCAGTGAATGATTAATGGAGTACATCTCCTCTTTATTCATGGATGAGTTTGGTTAGAAGTAAATCTAATTGGCTTACTCGGCCGGGTTCTCTCGGTTAAGCGCCGGTCGCGCTCCCCGAATTTGAGGCGTTACAGTTTCCCAACTAACAAGGTTAGCCAAGAGAATTACATCCATCCGATAGACTAAAATTTGTCAATAATGCAAAATCCTCAAAATCCAATTCCAAATGGGTCGAATCTATTTAAATACAACCCAATAACTTCAAACAAGCAATAGAAAATTGAACACAATCGATAAAGATTGAATCTTTATTCAAATAGACAAAGTCAACCAAAATGTCAACCCGGGCCGCCTCCCATAACCTAACAAAACTTACGAATCCCGAACATCTATTCTGATATCTAAATATACATGTTTCACCCAAACCGACTCCAAATCGGGGTTCTATTCTCCATTATTCCTTTTCTAAATTTTTGCCAAAAATCCCCAAATTTCACTTTAAAATCAAAGTTGTAAGGTGTAGAAATCCATGGAAAATCATGATATAAAGATTCAAGTGTAAATTTCTTACCTAACAAGATGTAGTGAAATGGCTCTTCAAAATATCCCACTCACGAAGCATTGGGCTCAAAATATGATAAAGTGTGTAAAAGTCCCAAGATTATATCACTTATGGTATGCCAAAGCATACCCTTCGTGAATGCGGCCCAAGCCTTGCATTCTTAAACAATAAACCGCCTCTACCCTAAAATCCTTCTTCACGAACTTGATAGGGGTCCCCCGAACGCGAAGGCTAAAGGACCCTCTTTTTTCGCGAACGCGCCCAACACCCTAGCGAATGCGATGGCCTACTTCCCAGCTCAATGATGCACCCACGCGTATGCAAAGAACATTAGACACCATCAAAAAATAATTTTTCAAAACTCATGGAAAATTGTCCGAAACCACTATGAAACACACCCAAGCCCCTGTCCAATCATGCAAACAAGTTTCGATACCAACTCAAAACTTATATGAATTCTCAAAACACAATAACATCAAAACACATGTTAAGCTTCTCTTAAGTTGATTAACTTCCAGTCGTCCAACCATGTATTCGACTCAAGCCTAACTGATACAGATTAAACCCAAACTTTGCGCACAAGTCACAAATGATATAACGAACCTATACCAAGTTTTGGAATAACAATCTGACTCTGATATCATCAAAGTCAACACCCGGTCAAACATATGAACTCTCCAAACCCACAAATTGTCTACTTTTGGCAAAAAGAGCCAAAACACCCGAGGAACCTCCGAATCTAATTCCAAATATACGCCTAAGTCCAAACTCACCATACAAACTGATTGGAACAATCAAAACTCAAATGTGAGGTCGTTTACACTAAAGTCAAACCTTGGTGAACTCTTATAACTTAAGCTTCCAAAAATGACAATTATTCCAAATCACTCCCGAAACAAAACCAACCATCCCCGCAAGTCACTGAGCAACAAACACACATACATGAAGAATCAGATAGGTAAACGTGGCTCAAATACACAAAATAACTGGTCGGGTCGTTACATTCTCCCCCGCTTGAAAAAATGTTCATCCTCGAACGAGTTTAGATACATACCTATAATTAAAAAAATATGAGGTATCTGCTCCACAAATCATGCTCATTCTCCCAAATCGCCCCTCAATCGGTTAACCTCTTTACTGAACCTTCACCGATGCAATATCCTTCAACCTCAGCTTACGAACTGGCCTATCCAAAATGGCCACTAGTTCTTCCTCATAAGCTATGTCCTTATCCAACTGCACCAAACTAAAATCTAGTACATGTGACTGATCCTCGTGATCCTCCAGAAGCATGGGAACTTGAAACAATATATGAACTCCCGACAAGTTTGGTTGCAAAGCAACATGTAAGCCACCTCACCCACTCTATCCAAAACCTTAGATGGACCAATGTACCGAGGGATTAACTTATCCTTATTCCCGTACATTATGACGCCCTTCAAAGTTGAAACTCTAAGAAGAAACCTCTCACTCTCTATGAAAGTTATTGTCTGGACTATGTTGTACGAAGCCATTCCTGAATTAAGTTCACCATCTCAAATCCTGAAATTTTGGTCTCTCCAAACTTTGGACAAACATATCTACATATATATAAGTATTTGTGTGATTGATAACCTATCAAATTAAAGATCTTTGAGACTAGTATCTAACGGTTCAAACCGTTTGTCATTTGGACACCCCTACAGAAGGTTATGACCAAATTACCAACAGTTGGCAGAATATGATTTTGCTGCCAATTCTGCGACTGCATAATCATTTTGCGGGCCGCATAAGTGGTCCTGTCACGCCCCGAACCTTTGGGGGGGGGGGATACTGGCACCCAGTGCCTCATCTATCCTTGCGTACCAACTTGCGACTAAGTAAATCTGAACACATAATGTCATATTTTGGACATTGGCCACATTGCAAGACAATTTGCGAATCAAAATATAAAACTGAATGGATACCAAATCTGACTAAACATCAATATAAAGCTGGGCCGGAAAGGGAGGCATAACTACTACAGCTACCAAACTAATAAAATATACATACAAGGCCTACAACCCATATACTTCACTAACTGACAGGATATGTCTACAAGCCTCTACTGATGGATATACTGTGATCGGAACAGGGCCCCGACCTACTCATATCATATATACATATATACACAAGATGTACATAAAGCTCTAGACCCGACAATGCCGAATGATATGGAGCTTACCGATCAAGCTGAACTCGAGCAACACCTAATGAGGAGGTATACCCGTCTATCTGTCTGAACCCGCATGCATGAAATGCAGCGCCCCCCTAAAAGGGACGTCAGTACGAAATAATGTACCGAGTATGTAAGGAAATATACTGAAAGCTGAAATTGAACTGATAATATAATAACTGAAAGTAACTGGGAGTCAAAGATAATCTGAAGATATGCTCACCTACTGATACTGACTCAACTCTCTCAATATAGTAAGTAAAATAGTTGTCTGGCAACTCTCTGCCATAGTAGACTCACTCATAGGCGCTCGACCATACTAGGCTCTGTATCTCGGCCATGCTGGGCTCGATCATAAGCGCTCGGCCACAGTAGGCTCGGTATATAACTTATCATCTGATTAGTGTTTTCCTAGTAGGGGCCTGCCCATCGATTATAGCACGATGGTAATGAAAATACTGTAATACTGTATATATATATATATATATAGGCTCTCTGCTCTCTTGACTGGAAGAAGACAATACTCAATTAAATATGATGTTTCGATAAGGAGAATACTATAATTTATGAGATTAGGATAATGTATATAAATTCGGGAGGATGAACTTCTCTCTATGCCTCGTTATCAAATGCATATAATTATGAGATCATGCCAAAATGAAGGAAGGGCTTAACCTTAACATACCTGAGTCGATTCTCTTGACAATCCCTCTAACACACATTGATTGTGACAACACGCAACGGTGGATCGAAGTAGGGAAAAATCCGTATGAAAATTTTGCCAAAATCAGTTACTTTGCTTAATTCTAATTCACATTCCTTTGTGAATTAGAAGTCTTATAGTGAATAAAGCGATTCTTGAAATTTTGAGCTTCACCCTTGAGCTTTAGCAAGCTTATGAATTTTTCCTCTTAACATATGCATAATAATCCCTTACTTTGAGGTTTGTGTGCCACCAATTCTCTTAAATATGCCACATAGCACCATATTGAAAAGTCATTCTTTGGGGCGTTTTATTGGCTTCCACGTTGGTTTCAAGACTTTATCCAAAAGACAACCCAAAATATCTTAAATAAATTACCAATTTAAGAATTAACTTGGAATTTCCCCACTAATCAATTAACCAATTACCAACATAATTAAGAATCATCTCAAATTACTGAAAATACTACTTACTTTTAATACACTTTATACACCTTACTATCATGGCCATGTGGTACCTTGTATGGTACTAGTCCATAAATATCGGGTATTATAGCTCGGGCTATATTTTATCCCAAAATGTAAAACATCAACGAAATTCATTTTTTTCGATTTGCTTACCCTCTCACCTTCACGAATTTACTCATCACTTGTTTGAAATAGCATAATGCTTATAATCTTAAAATAATCCCATTCTCGAACTTACGTCGATTAACTTACGACGAAACTTTAACGTACGAAAATGCGGGATGTAATATCTCATTTCTGAGCTTTCATCAATTTACTTATGGCGTACTTTTACGTACGAAAACATGGGGTGTAACATCATCCCCCCTTTGGAACATTCTTCCTCGAATGTTGACTGATGCACTTATCATTCTCATAACACATAGCTCTTGCGAATACTTTAGTATTCCTCTTGTCATCTAGGCAACTCTTCTGTGAATGAATCCCAAAATCCAGGGCATTCCCCCTTTAGGCCTCTTTCTCACACCACGGTCTGTGGCCGGAATCCTTCTAATCTCGTAACTCTTGCTACCTTCTGTCATGTAGCATGTACGACTTTTTCCTTGTATGTGCGCCTATGTGACTCTTTTCTCCTTTTCCTCCAGTTTTTATCCAATATCTAGGCCTCACTTTGTAAGCATATACAGATCTTGATAAGATGTTCCTCTGGGCATCTATAAGTACACTAAAGTTTTCTGTTCGATACTTTGTTGAACTTACGAATATTGTTATATCTTATTTCATAGACCCGGTTATCCATTCATATGACTTTACTGCATCTAGGTAGGTCATACTATACCATAACTCTTACTTCGATTTATTGTTACTGAGGTCTGCTACCAAACTCCAGGTTACTTTCGTTGCTTATCCCATATGTATAAATCTAAATCCTTTAATACGTCCTCATTACTATTCATCTTAAGAATGATGGCCTAATCTCATTTCATACTTTGTGACTTTTATCCATCCATAGTTGATTCACCTCAATATTGATCTACAATCTACCACTGATAACTTGAAACCTCTTATGTAATCACTAGGGCTCACGTTGCATCGTGGGACATTTGAAGTGATTTTCCTGATCCACCTGGGGACGATACGATACTTTAATTCCATAATCGTATTTCATAGTATCCCAATGTGATTCTCCTTACGTGGGTATTTTAATCCTGTACAATTCATCAAATCATTACTCAATCAAAGGCCCAATCGTCTTCCTTCATCTATCATAATTATACCTTCATTGTACTATCAGGGCGGCATTCCATCTCTTCTAAATGCCGTTAGTCTTAGACTCCTTTGAGTTCATTCAGGCTATACTGAGCTTTGTATAACTTAGAGAAACCATCAGCTCTTCTTGTTTTCATGGGCTTAATCCTGTGGACTTATCATATTTTAGATTGCGACTTACACATATCTATTTATATTATTCACCACCTTCCTTCAACTTGCTTGCACCAAACATTTCCTTATGTTATTCTGGAACATCAAGCGAGACATCGCAGCGTCTCTAAGGCTTCTTACTAGACATCTCGATACTTAGAACCCATAGGTTGGAAGACTTGCTACTGACGATGCTGCTATCATTCCTGGATACTGAATCCCCATGCTTCAAGCCTTCTATCTGAAGTATGAACTATTCACAACCTTTTACGTTTAAGTATTTCATACGTTGTTTTCCTTTGCCTTAAAATCTCGCATCATATCTTCTATCTCCTTCATGATCTCCCTTCCACATAGGTATAATTCTCATCCATAACTTGAAGCTCTATTATAATACATGCACCTCTGGTGCACACACAATCCGGTGGGAGCTTCATACTGACTTCTTATGAGGATGGTACTCTTCTAACTGACTTTCTTGTAGAGCCGTTATAGAATATGGTTGTTGTACTATCTCTCTTGTACCTCTGATATTAAGGGTGATTCTTCTATGTTCTCAATCACGATTCCTGAAAATTTTCGGCTCTAATAACAGACTCCTGATTTACTTAGTTGATTAAACTCGTTAGTTTCCTCTTCCTTCTGATTAGCCTTTATATAGGCTTAAGCTATCTTCCGATCTGCGGCTCATGGTATTAGTTATTACTTTAGCCTTTCATGGACGCTATGGAATATCCATGATACAATCCTTTAATAATTTAATCCTTTGTCTATAACCTGGACTCAATTATTTCTTTTAACTTATACCAGAGTCTTCTACGACTGTATGATTGTCAACATATATGCTGCATAATACCCCAAAATCTTAGGTGCATTCGTAATGTAATTATCTCTGGATCATTGATCGAATAATTTCTTTAATTTCTTCTCAGCTTTCTTTAAATTCAAGCAATTGCTTTTCCTGGTCGTTCTACCACTTGTTGCATGAATACTTTGATTATCTTAGTGCCCACACATATTGGCCATTATAGGTGCCACTTTTTTATGGGGTGCATACACTGTCGTTGCGAGACTGTTGTTATAAGACCACTTCCTCCTTAGGTTATTGAGCTTAGGTTGAAGCATTCTTCCTTACTTCCTCAGCTAGTCTTTCATTGTAGTATTTAGGGAGGACCCTCTGACTCTTGTAAAGCTGCGATCTTATTGCATCTTATACTTGACAGAATTTTTTTGATGTCCTTCCTCGCCTATAATTATCTGTAGTTACTTACCTCCACGCCCTTGTACTTGTAGGGTTGCTTCTGAGCTGATATTTTGATTGCCTTCCCAGTGGCACTCTCTTTTATCTCCGTAACACTCATTCGGTACCTTTAACTACCCCAACTCCTATCTAAATATTTCTCAAGTATTCCAATAACATTATCGTGAGGCTGAATTCACCGTAATTGATTTTATTATATTTATCTTGCACAATCTACTGACTCGTCTGTAACCTCCTGTCTAGCCATAACTAGGCTCTTCCTGAATCAACTACCAACTACTCATTGGCCCATTCTCATATTAATGTTCCGTGTAATATTTCTTGGGTTATTTCTTTTGTCTTAACTTATGTCTCACTCTGGATCCTTTTCTATAATTAACATCTCGAGTAGGAACCCTTACTTCCTCTCCTTGACGTCATGCTTGCATAATGTTCTGGAATCATAGCATATCTATAGGATTTGGATGAGTGCAATTTCATCCCTTTCTCATTTTTGTCGCATTCTTCCTTTACCATTCCATAGTTACTACAACCACTTAATTCTGACTTAATGCCACATCACACCATATTCCCCCCTTTAGGGGAGCACTAAGATTTAGTGCTACGATGATCTACTGATAGATGTTTTACCTTCTCATCTTTGGCATCTTTTTACATCATCGATGATCCTTACTTGCCTCGCAGTAATCCTTTTGTACCAAGGATAATGAAATTCCTCACTCGCGAGGGTGACACTTAGTGTAACTGGCACATACAGTCCCTTAAGCTTAACTATTCTCCCATTGCTTGCTTTAGGGAAGTGTCTTCCTGAATGAGCATTATCTGAACTTTTCATGAATTTTCTTCTGTTGTCTATTCTATTATCACCGGAACGAAATCTAAAATTCTCATGATGTCGACCATTATCAAATCACTCAGTCACTAATCCATGTTTAGTTTATCTTATTCGCCAGCCCATACTGATTTCTATTACTATGAAGGTCTATCTTTTCCCTCTGGTAATCACGTTAGAGTCACGAACTTATTTCTCGAAATAAGGATATGACTTTATGGCCTATACTCTTTTGTTGTCTCAAGGCCTATCACCTCTCGTTTCTTACTTCACCTGACTATAGACTCTGTAATACTGTCATTGATTTTTTGATCTACCATTGTCATCCATGTATCACGCCTTATTCATAATGCTTCCTTATTTCTCTCCTTATTTCCCCGCTAATATTTCTGCCTATCACTTTCTTTTGAAAACTTCGACAAGACATTCTTTTGCTTTTAGCTCCCCTTGCTTCATCCATTGGATCTTTGGGTGCCTAGCATTCTCGCTTTACTAGGGACGGGAGCCATAATAAGGTAATATTTATTCCTTCCAGGATAGTGCCTATCTTTGAACATTCTAGTATTCATATCTAGCTATACTATTCTACAGTACACCATCTGGGAGTCTCACAAGGAGATCTATTAGCACATTTGCTATATCCTTCGGAAATGTCAACTAACGCAAACAATCCATTCACCATTTTGGGTTACTCTAACCCAAGCCGGATCCTGATATCCTATCCTTCCCTTAAACTACACCTGTTAGCCCCCATAGGGCATAACTGAAAGGGGCATGGCCAATTGTACATACTTCTGTTACTGTTGAAGGTAACTCAAAATGCTTATATCCCTCTTCCTGAATTGTAGATAATGTTCATCTTTACTAACTGGGTACCTCGTACCCTTCTTCACCTTGCTTCTTTTACTTGTTGATATTTGTATCTATCTTCTAAATCTCTTATTGCCTTTCACCATATGGGTGGATAGATATTCTTGCCTTAAGGCTCCTTATCAAGAAGCTTGCACGTCTTAGTATCCACATATTATGCTGGAGACCTTACATTTACTCATCATAAGCATGATGCAAATCGAGTTCCTCTGACTCAATTCTTCCACAACCATATTTAATCCCTTACCAACTGTCTTTCTTGATGTTGATATCGTTGTATTACGAATATAATAGAATTTAGGAATTTAAAGTTATACGACTGAGCTCTACCACACGATCTAGAGTAAGAAGAAAGAGTGACAGTCTTAAATGCCCTGTAGCCTCCTGCTTATAAATGTGGTGAACAACACACCCATAAACAAGACTCTAATAGACACGGCCTTTAGACTCCCTAGTACAAAACTACTCTGATACCACTTTGTCATGCCCCGAACCTGGGGCCTGGGCGGGAGACTGGCACCCAGTGCCTCATCTATCCTTACGTACCAACTTGCGACTAAGGAAATCTGAACATATATTGTCATACTTTGGCCATGGGACACATTGCAAGATAATTTTTGAAGTAAAATATAAAACTGAATGGATACCAAATTTGACTAAACATCAATATAAAGCTGGGCCGGCAAGGCCGTCATAACTACTACAGCTGATAAACCAACAAAATATACATACAAGGCCTACAAGCCCACATACTACGCTAACTGATAGGATATGTCTACAAGCCTTTACTGATGGATATACTATGATCGGAACAGGGCCCCGACCTACTCATATCATATATACTTATATACACAAGATGTACATAAATCTCTAGACCTGGCAACTCCGAATGGCATGGAGCTTACCGATCAAGCTGAACTCGGGCAACACCTAATGAGGAGGTATACCCCGTCTGTCTGTCTGAACCCCCCGAAAAGGGACGTCAGTATGAAATAATATACCGAGTATTTAAGGCAATATACTGAAAGCTGAAACTTAACTGATAATATAATAACTGAAAGTAACTGAGAGTCAAAGATAATCTGAAGATATGCTCACCTGCTGATACTGACTCAACTCTCTCAATATAGTAAGTAAAATAGTTATCCGGCCTTATAAGGCTCGGTATACAAAACTGCTCTGCCGTAGTAGACTCGCTCATAGGCGCTCGGCCATACTAGGCTTTGTATCTTGGCCATACTGGGCTCGCTCATAGGTGCTCGACCATAGTAGGCTCGGTATATAACTTACCATCTGATCAGAGTTTGCCCAGTAGGGGCCATGCCCATCGATTAAAGCTCGATGATAATGAAAATACTGTAATACAATATATATATATATAGGATCTATGCTCTCTTGACTGGAAGAAGACAATACTCAATTAAATATGAAGTTCCAATAAGGAGAATACTGTAATTTATTAGATTAGGATAATGTATATAAATTCAGGAGTATAAACTTCTCTCTATGCCTCATTATCAAACACATGTAATTACAAGATCATGCCAAAATGAAGGAAAGGCTTAGCCTTAACATACCTGAGTCGATTCTCTTGAGAATCCCTCTAACACACGTTGATTGCGATAACACGTAACGGCGGATCGAAGTAGGGAAAAATCCGTATGAAATATTTGCCCAAAATCCATTACTTTGCTTAATTCTAATTCACGTTCCTTTGTAAATTAGAAGTCTTATAGTGAATAAAGAGATTCTTGAAATTTTTAGCTTCACCCATGAGCTTTAGCAAGCTTATGAATTTTTCCTCTTAACTTATGCATAATAATCCCTTACTTTGAGGTTTGTGTGCCACCAATTCTCTTAAATATGCCACATAGCACCTAATTGAAGAGTCATTCTTTGGGGCTTTTTATTGGTTGCCACGTTGGTTTCAAGACTTTACCCAAAAGACAACCCAAAATGTCTTAAATAAATTACCAATTTCCTAATTAACTTGGAAATTCCCTACTAATCAATTAACCAATTACCCACATAGTTAAGAATCATCTCAAATTACTTAAAATACTACATACTTTTAATACACTTTATACACCTTACTATCATGGCCATGTGGTACCTTGTATGGTACTAGTCCATAAATACCGGGTATTTTAGCTCGGGCCGTATTTTATCCCAAAATGTCAAACTTTGACGAAATTCTTTTTCTTCGATTTTCTTACCCTCTCACCTTCACAAATTTACTCATCACTTGTTTGAAATAGCATAATGCTTATAATCTCAAAATAATCTTATTCTCAAACTTATGTTGATTAACATACTACGAAACTTTAACGTACGAAAATACGGGATGTAATATCTCATTTTTGAGCTTTCATCAATTTAATTATGACGTACTTTTACGTACGAAAACATGGGGTAGAACAGGTCTGCGGACCGCATAATGGTCGTAGAATTGACCAGTGCAGCCCAGTTCTGGGCATCAGTTTTGCGGTCCATTGTGCGCCTCGCATACCCATTTTGTGGTCCATTGTGCGACCGTAGACCTGAGTTCGGAGGGTTAATTTTTTTATTTTCGTAACCCGACCCCGTTTTGATAAATAGTCTTTGGGGCTTATTTTGGGGCGATTTTCTGAGGATTTTAGAGAGAGGTAAGGGCATTTTAGAGAGAGAAGGAGGAAACCTAACATTCTACTCATCCAATCTTGCACCAATATTCAAGAATCAAGGAAGCCAATCACAAGATCATCATCTAAGAGGTAAGTTTCCATACCCTAGTCGTTAATTTCGAGTTTAGGGTAAAAGATGTGTGATGGGGAGTATGATTCTTAGGTGTAAGAGTATTATTTATACATGCTTCTACTAATAAGGTTTGTAGGAAGATTGTTGAGCTCAAATAAGTAAGGATTGAGTTGTGGAGTAAAGGAAATATAGTAGAAGAACCTTGTAGTTAAATTTGCGCACCTAGTGTTTGATAAAATGCTCAAATGAGCTGAAACTATGAATATCTTCCTAATTTGTGTTCAATTTTGTTATGTCTCAAAATAGATTGGGATTCCTAGAATTTTTGGAACGTTGTAGTAATTTATGGAAAGCTCAAAGCGATGTATGTTGGCTAAACTACTCTCTTAGGATCGAATTCCATAATGTTCCCGTAAGTTTCAAGTATTGTTGGCTCAAGTTCCTAATTCCTATATTCCGGGTTATCCCTTATAAACTTGACTATTCCGAATGAGCCTTATGTTGAAATATATATGTTCAAAGTGTTGATTGCGTATTAAAATGTTATAGATTTGTGTCGTGTTTCAAATGAAAGCTAGTATGCAAAATTGTGTGAGAAAAACTCGATATGCCTAAAACTCTTAATTGCTCATATGTGTACGTAAAGTCTTGATTGGAAATGTCTTGTTGTTGATAATCTATAAAGATGCTTGAAAATGAAATAAGTGAATTAGGGATATAGAGTGTGACCAACGTGCCAAGAATGAAAGTTATACTTGTGGCTTATGGTGCCAATGAAATAGGATGATGTAGGAAAGATTATGAAGTGAGCTTTGACTCAACTGTTCCAAAATTATTTCAAAAATAGAATTGCCTAAAAGTTTATGTACTCAAGTCATGCCCATATGTGGTTGTTTTAACTAATGCTATTCTTGGTGAGTATTTTCAATGTGTTTTGCATTCTTACATATTCGTGAGTGGAAATTGTGTATTGCCCTTTTTGGGAAAAAGTATTTCAAGAATAAATGGTGTGTTACTCATTTATGATTTTAACTTGCGCATCGATTGCCAATCATTTTACTCCATTCTTGGAAAGAAATATATTGTGCTTAAATTCTTCATTTCTAATGAACTTAAAGTTGTGATTTCCGGAATATTATATATGTTGATATTTATGATGATGATACATGAGATGGAAGAAATGAAAGTGTGGAATATCAAATACGGCCACCGTACCTTGAATAAAGAATCACGTGAATGGCCAAAAGAGCCAAGAAAATATTGTTGTTGTGATTGGTTGAAACTACCAGTGGAGATTTATACAATGTAAAAGATGATGAGGTAAATATATTTGTACTTTTGTTTACCTTTTGTGTAAACCAAATTCTTTTTGGAGTATCGTTAGTAAACCGAGGAAGGGTGGGTCATAAGGCCCCATACCCGAAACTACACATGTCGGTGTTGGAGTGAATTGTGATTATTCCCCTTATTTAGGATGAGATTATTCCCCTTAATTGGGATGAGATTGAAAATAACTGTGGATTGGAAAAGTCAACCCACACGGCATATGTGGGAAGGCAGCCTAGCCTATCAGGTGGAGATCGGACGTCATATTGCGTACATAGTGGTACTACTCTTGATAACACTTTTTTTTCGCATCACATGTTGAACCACTTTGTTCGTGGGGAGATGGCCTAGCCGATCGGGCGTGATCAGACTCCGTGCTATAAAGACGGTGGTATATCGGTGCTAATGATCTCCCAACCAAAAATATATATTATTTTCGTATTTTGGAAATTTTTATGTTTTTACTTGACATTTGGATATCATTGATTGTTGATTGTTGTTTCTATGGTTTTCCCTTTCTTATATGGGAATTCTATTTTGAAAGAGGACAGTTAGCTTTACATACTAGTACTATTCCATATGTACTAACATCCCTTTTGCCGGGGCGCTGCATCTTCAATGGATATAGGTGGTTCATCAGCGGACAACTTTGGTCCTCGTTAGTAGTTACTCTCTATTCAGCAAGTTGTGATGAGCCCTACTCTATTCTGGGCCCGATGTCATTTGAGCTGTACATTGTGTTTTAAGGTATAACCAGGGGCTTATTGCCGGCATATTCCATACTACTCTTCTGTTGTACTTAGAGGCTCTGTTGACAGGTTGTGGGTAGTGTTTGATGTGGGGAATTGAACAAGAAATGTTGGTATTAATCAAACTTGTTTTCTTTTCATTATATCTATAAACCTGTAATATTTTGGAAATTATGAATGACGTTGCTAATGGATATGAAATGGGAGTTGTTAATGAAATCTTTTCAATGTTTGATTAACGGAGTTTATCTCTTCTTTATTCTTGGATGAGTTTGGGTAGAAGGAAATATAATAGGCTTGCTCGGCCGGCGTCACTCAGTTGAGCGCCGATCGCGCTCCCCGAGTTCGGGGCATGACACGGATGCTCATACTTGACCTGCTAAAAGTCCAAACATAGTGCAACATTTTGAACAATGTCATTCTTCATCCTTGTCAACCAATAATGCTGCTTCAAATCACGATACATATTCGTAGAACATGGGTGAATAGAATACCGCGAACTGTGAGCCTCCTTAAGAATAAACTCCCTCAAACTATCCACCTAAGCAACACAGACTGACCCTGAAGCCTCAATACCCCATCATTGCCAATAGTCACCTCCTTAGCACCACATTGCTGCACCGTGTCATTAAGGACTAGCAAATGGGGATCATCATATTGGGGAGCCTTAATGTGTTCAAATAACAACGACTGTGACACAACACAAGCATGTACTCTACTCGGCTCTAAAATATCCAACCTCACGAATTTGTTGGCCAAAGCCTGAACATCTATAACTAATAGTGTCTCTACAGTTGGAATGAATGCCAAACTCCCTATTCTCTTACCTTTCTACTCAAGGTGTCAGCTACCACATTGGCCTTCCCCGGATGATAAATGATGGTGATATCATAATCCTTCAACAACTCATACCATCTATGTTGCCTCGAATTTAAGTATTTATGATAAAATCGTTGTTGGAGACTCTGATGATCTATATACACCTCACAAGAAATGCCATATAAGTCATTATTCATAACCTTGAGCATGTGCACAATAGCATTAATCTCCAAATCATGCACAAGATAGTTCTTCGCAAGGGACTTTAACTAGCACGATGCCTAGGAAATCAACCTGTTGCCCTGCATCAATACACATCCAAGGCCAACCCATGAATCATCACAATAGAGTGTGTATGACCCTAATCCCAAGGGCAATAAAAATAGGAGCCGTAGTCAATGCCGTCTTGAGATTCTGAAAGCTCTCCTCAGACTTTTTTGACCGCCTGAATGGAGTACCCTCTTGAGTCAACTGAGTCAATGGGGTATAATAGATGAAAACACCTCCACAAAGCCGAGATAACACCTAGCCAAGCCAAAGAAACTCCTAATCTCAACAGCGGTATAAGATCGGTCCTACTCTGAACTACTTCAATCTTATTCTGGTTCACCATAATCCCATTACTACATACCATGTGGACCAAGAATCCCACCAAGCCCAGCCAAATCTCACACTTGGAGAACTAAGCATACATCTTTTTCTGCCTCAAAATGTGAACCACAGTCCTCAAATGATGCTCAATCTCCTCTGTGCAATGGGAATACATCAAGATATCATTAATGAACAGAATGACACAAGAGTCCACGTAAGGCTGGAGCACATTGTTCATCAAATGCATGAATGCTACTAGGAATTAGTCAAACCATAAGACATCACCAAAAACTCAGAATGCCCTTACCGAGTCATGAAAGCCATCGTAGGAATTTTTGAAGCCCTGATCTTCAACTAGTGATACCCCAATCTCAAGTAAATCTTAAAGAACGTCCTAGCACTCTGGAGCTGATCAAATAAGTCATCAATGTGAGGCAATGGATACTTGTTCTTGATGGTAACCTTGCTCAATTGCCTATAGTCAATACACATCCTCACGGAACCATCATTCTTCACAAATAACACCGGCGAAACCCATAATGATACACTAGGCATGGTGAACCCCTTATCCAGCAAATCTTGCAACTATTCTTTCTATTTCTTCAACTTTGCTAGAGCCATGCGATATGGTGAAATAGGTATGGGCTGAGTGCCGAATACCAAGTCAACACAAATATTAATATCCATGTCCGGTGGCATGCCCGGTAGGTCCGCTGGAAACACATCTAGAATCTCCCTCACTACCGGAACACACTCAATAGTAGGAGTATCAGCACTAACATCCCTCATAAAAGCTAAGTATACCAAAAAACCCCTTCTCAACCATCCACCGAGCCTTCAGAAATGAAATCATCCTATTAGAAGTATACCCAAGAGAATCTTTCTTTTCTAACCATGGAAAACAATGTCACGGTCTTAGCGTAACAATCAAGAATAGCATGATACGGAGAAAACAAATCCATATCAAATATCACATCAAACTTCACCATACTAAGTAACGAGAAATCAATACTGGTCTCACAACCCCCAATGGTAACCAAATAAGACCGATACACACGATACACCATATTAGAATCACCAACATATATATATATATATATATATATATATACATGTAAATGATATCATGATAACTACGGGGCAAATCCAAATGCGATGTAAAGTACGATGACACATAGGAATATATAGAAACGGGATCATATAGAAATGATGCATCCGTGTGATAGACAAACAATACCTATAATAACTGAATTAGAAGTCTCTGCCTCGGGTCTATTCGGAAGTGCATAACAACAGGTAATAATAGTAACAACACAATAATAATAACAAAGGGAAAAATAACTCAAGAATAGCAAGTTCAACTTAATCACATTAATAGGGAAATAAGCATGCTTCACAAATGAATCAGTTAATGCCTCAATTTTAAGATATATAGTATCAATTAGCACGAGGAAGATATGTCTCTATGCTTGCATGACAAGTAATAATACTAAAATAAATGAATTCACAGTTAAATCATCAAATAAGCAGAATCTTAGCACTATACGTGTAACTGGCATAAAGCCCCTCACTCAGCACATACCAAGTGCCTACACTCAAAGGGCACAAAGTAGCATGAGTTATCACCTGACTCCGAATGGGTGGATCCTAGACTAAGTTCTAAGAAGCTCAAAATACAATGGTCATAACTCAGTAGAAATAGCCAAGCGCACACGTCACCTCAATATCAATACCAGTCAGCCCAATAAGGCGCCTAGAATACGCATCACCCTAATATCGATATCAACACGGCTTTATAGCCCCAATTCAGTAATTAATTCGCTCAAATCACAATATTTAAACATCTCACAATATCAAAAATTAATATACCGCACAAATTATACCAACGTGCCACAAATTCTCTCAAATGGATAAGAACATAGCCTAGACATGATTTCTAAAATGAATAATAGCTCAAATAGTCATACAAGTAGGGAAAACACGGTAAAACAAAGGCATGATTTCAAAACTAAGGCACATAATAGCCTAAAGTCTACCCGGATCATGAATAACCACGGTGTACGTGTATGCACTCGTCACCACATACGTGCATCACCCCCAACATATAGCATGAATCGTAGTCTATGGGAAAAATACCTCAAGCAAAGCCTAGGTGAGATACTTACCTCGAAGTCTAGGAATCAATACTCCAAAAAGCCCTTCCCATGCAAATCGACCTCCAAATGGCTCAAATCTAGTAAAAAATAACCCATTAACATCAAACACGGCTATAGATGTCAATTCAAAGTAATAAAGCTTCAATATTTATCAAATAGACAAAGGTCAACCCAGGCCTTCTTCCCTAAACTCGACATCAGTCGCAAATCCTGACTACCCATTCGAATACGAGTCAAAATATATAAGTTTCATCCAAATTTGACTCTGAATCGATGTTCAAATCTCAATTTTTCACTCTCCAAAACCATAGTCAAAATCCCCAAATTTCTCCTTCAAATCCCGTAATCTATGTGTGATAATCCATGAGGAAATAAGATATAATGTTAAAATAAAGTACAAATTAATTACCCTCTTGCCTTGTGTGCAAATCCTCTTCAAAAATTGCCCCACTCTAAGTCTAGAGCTCAAAATATGAAATAATGGGTCTATGTACCGAAATTAGAACTCTTAAAACTCTGCCCAGTGATACCATTCGCGAACAAGGCCAAGCCTCACTTTCACAAAACACAAACAGTCACTAGCCCAAAATAATCATTACAAATGCGGTCTGCCACCCGTAAATGCAATGTAGTAGCACCATAAGCTTACGTGAATGCGTCCAAGTCTTCACAAATGTGAAGGCTAACCCCATCCAGCCTCACCTCCTACGCGAACACAAGCCCTTCACCAGCAAATGCAAAGACAAATGGACCAAACACTTCACGAACACGACACCCCATTCGCAAATGCGAAGAACCAAATCACTGTTACCTAAAATAACCCTTCGCGATCGTGAGAGACCTGCTCCGCGATCGCAAAGTACAACAGACACAACCAGTCATGAGCAATCTAACTAGGCTCCGGGTGGTCGCAAACTCACCCAAGCCAAGTGACCCCGCCCAATCATACCATCAAGTCCGTAAATACTACCCGGACCTATCCTCCAAAAACATGTAAGATCGCCATATCTAACAATCGACGATCAAACTATCAATTGAACTTCTCTTAAGTTCATAAGCTTCTAAACTTCCAACCATACATTTGATTCCTATCAAACCAACTCGGAATGCAACCAAATTTTGCACACAAGTCACAAATGACATAAAAACCTATTCCAACTCTCAGAACAACAACCCAAACCCAGTAACACCAAAGTCAACTCCCACTCAAACCTATGAAATTTTCAAACCTTCAACTTTCCTATCGCCAAATAGAGCCAAATCAACCCAGGAACCTCCAAATCCAAATCGTGACATACGCCTAAGTCCAAATTTACCATACGAACCTATTGGAACTGCACTCTATTTTGCACTGGTCAAAATAAAATTCAACTAGTGGTTCTTCTGATATTGATAAAAGAGAGTCGTCACCTAATATTTAATGTATATTAGGGTACTTATGTATTTGTAAAGTTATGATCCTAATGATCCGCTAATCGGTGAGACCTGAGTAAGTATTCTAGTTATTCTAAGGGGAAGGTGTTAGGCATCCATTAAATTCTACCTGAGGTAGCTCCTTAAACATAGGCTAGGTTCAGGGAAACGAATGTCTATATTCTAGTTAATTAGGTGCTTAAAGTATGTAGAATATTCTTTGTCTAGTTTAAGCATATACTATTTTGAAAAGGGGATTGTGCATGTACTTTGAAAAAGGAGTTTTAGATTCTTTAAGGTTTTGTAATCTTTGAAAATCCTTTAGAAATGTTTGTGCTTATAAAATTGAGAAGAAAAATCTTGTGAAGGATTTCTACATTTTGAAAGAAGATTTGATGTTTTTTCTCTTTTGGAAAAATATGGTTTTTCATGTGCATTTTGGCGAAATAAAAGTGTCACGCCCCGACATCGGCGAGCGCGACCGACACTCAACCGAGATACCCCAATCAAGCAAGCCTACTTGATGCTATCTACCAGACCTTACCCAAGAATAAAGTGAAGATATATTCCATTATCTATACAATGAGAAGATTATATGGACAAACACCAATCTCATTACCATTAGAACATCAATCAAGAGTTCCCAAAATATCACATTACACATTAATAGTTTAGAAGTGGAACCGTGTGATACAAATACAACACCTTTAGTTTAGCTTTACCAAAACCAAGATACAACCCACACTACGTCTATGAAGCCTCTAGTGGATAGAAAAGAGTAGTATGGTGGTGCCGGCAATAAGGATCCGGATATACCTCAAAGTACTATATATAGAGGACAAAAGATACAAGACAACGAAATGAAGTGAGGCTCAAAAACTCAACTGAGGAAAGGGTGTATTGCTATCATTGATTGATGCCGCCTGCTGAGGAACAACCTTCATCCATTAAATATGCAGCATTACCGGCAAAAGGGACATTAGTACTTATCGAATAGTAATGGTATGTAAGACTAAACACACTCTCAATAGAACGAGTAACGGTACAATGAGAAAGAAACATGGAATCAATGAGAGCCTCAAATAATATTAAAGTGTCAAGTTAAGAGAAAGATAAATTTCAAGTAAATTAAAATAATTTTAAGTTGGGAGATCTTTAGTACCGACATACCACCGTGTTATTAGCACGAAGTCCGGTCACGGCCCGATCGGCTAAGCCGTCTCACCCAAGACATCCAATCACAACAACACCATATGCGCAACATGGCGTCCGATATCAGTCTGATGCTAAGCTATCTCACCACAATGCCGTGTGGGTCGAGATCACATCATATTCCACTAACAATCATCTGATCCCAATTAGGGGGAATAATCTCAACACATCAATCTCATCCCATTTAATGGGAACAATCTCAACACATCAATACGGGGATTTACCCCTCAACCAGTCCTACACTGGCATATGTAGTTTTGGGGTTAGATTATTTTAACCTACCCTTCCTCGGTGACCAAATGATACTCCCAAATCATTTATTATAAAAAGGAGTTATAGCACATTTCATAATTTTCACACTACTTTTCATTTCATTGGCACTATTGGCCATAAGTGTAGTTTCCATTCTTGGCATGATGGCTGCATGTTATATCTCATATTCACTTCCTTCACTTTCAAGCATCATCATATATTATTGACAACAAGAGCATTTGAAACCAAGACATTAAATATTTATATAGGCAATCATGAATCTTATTCACATTGAGTTTTCTTCCACAATTTGGCATAATAACTTTCATTTGAAACACGAATTAAGGTCATAACATTTTAATACACAAACCATACTTGAACTCATTTCCGAAAGAGAGCATAGTGTGATACAAGGAAGTGAAACACATTTTGAGCATATAATTTTGGACACAATGCTTATTTGGAACAATCGGATTTATTAAGAATAACTCGGGACGTGAGGAATAAGACTCATGGGCCAATCACATTTGAGACTTACGAGAACATCATGGGATTCGATTCTAAAAGATAAGTTTAGCCAACATACCTTTCTTGAGCTTTCCTTAATTTACTACTACGTTTTAGAAATCCTAGCGACTTCAATCTATTAGAGGCATGCCAAAGTTGAACCATAATTAGGAAGAGGTTCATGGGTTCAGCTCATTTAAGCATTCTATCAAGCACTAGGTGTGCAATATGATTTCATGGTTTGTTTATGGTGGATTTTCTTTTATCCCACAACCCAATGTTCACCCATTTGCGTTCAACAACCTCCCCACAACCCTTGATGGTACATGCATGCAAAAGGGACAACTCTTACACCCAAGAGTCATTCTTCTCATTACCTACTTTCAATCCAATCCCGAAATTGAGGGCTAGGGAGTAGAATCTTGCCTCCTAGATGAAGACCTTGTGAGCTTTCCTTGTTGAGTTTCAAGGCTTGAGCAAGCATTTGATGTATGGGGATTTTGGGTGCCCTTCCTCCTCTCTCTAGCTTCCTTCCCTTCTCTCTTAATACTAGATTTTTGCCTTCTAAACGAGCCCTAATGGCTTTTAAGAAAAATGGGGTCCGGTTATAAAATCAGAAAATGGACCCTCTGAACTCAACTCTGCAGTCACAGAGTGCACCACAGATCAGTTATGCGGCCTGTAGAACAGTTATGCGTCGCATAAAGCACCGCAGAATCTCCCTCCTAAATTCTTCATGTTGGATCTGCAACGAGTTGTGCGGCCCGCAAAATGATTACGTGGTCGCATAATTGACAGCGAAATGCCCTTCAAAATTTATCCCTTTTTATGCTCCACTCCGCGACGAATCTACGGTCCGCGGAGTAATTCAACGGTCGCATAATAGACCGTAGAAATGCCATGTTTTGGAACAATTTTTCCTCCAAATCCCCAATGCATTATACAACCCAAAAAGTCCATTCCATATTCTACAATCCTCAAACACATTAGCCTACTTCGGCACCACAAAACCATGGGTTCTAGGTAAAATTTTACGGGGCCTTACACCCTCCCCCGCTTAGGATCATTCTTCTTTGTTTGAGTGTCAAAATACTCCATTAGCACCCAATGTGACTCAACTATTACGTCACACACCAGCAGTTCCAAATTTTGACTAACTCCCTAAATTTCTAAAAATATTTCCAAACTCTCCCCTATAATTGGACCTATTCACCTGTCAGAGAATCCCAGAAACTAGTCCTAACAAAATAACCATAACTCAACGATGTAACACAACATGGAAACAACACCGAACAGAACGTTGTAAGCATTATATTACCAAAAAGGTGTATCCTTAACATAAGCTGTACAAGGGAAACATAATTTGTAGAAAGTTAGCTTTTAACATTTTTATAGAACACAACTACATAGTTATTCAAACAAATGAGGCTACTTCTTCTTCATCTCTCCCTCGGCTTCCTAGGTAGCCTCTTCAACTTGTTGGTTTCTCCATAGCACTTTCACAAATGTAATCTCTTTATTTCTCAGCTTTCGAACTTGCCTATCAAGAATGGAAATTGCAATTGTCACGCCCCGACCTCGGGGAGCGCGACCGACACTCAATCGAGATACCCTAGTCGAGCAAGCATTTACAATACCTTCTACCCAACTCACCCATGAATAAAGAGAAGAATATGTTTAAATCATTAGACAGTAAGAGGTCATGTGAACAACACCAGTTCATTTCCATTAGTTACGTCATTAACAAGTCTCCAAAACAATATATTGTACAATCATAATTAAGTGGAATAGATGATACGATTACAACATTTTTAGTTTAACCTTCCCAAAAATATATACAACCCACATTATGTCTACGGAGCCTCTAACAGGAATAAAAGAGTGATGTGACAGTGCCGTCAACAAGGCTCCATCTATACCTCAAAATGCTATGTACAAAGGATAAGAGATACAGGACCCCGAAATGAAGTGGGGCTCACTAAGTCAGCTGAGGAGAGGGTATGCTTCTATCACGGCTCAATACCACCTACCATGGAACCACCTGCATCCATTAAAGATGCAGCACCCCCGGCAAAAGGGACGTTAGTACATATGGAATAGTACTAGTATGTAAAACTAAACACCCTCTCAATAGAACGAGTAACTTTAGATGGAGAATAAAACATGAAATCAATAATAGACTTAAGCAGTATCAAGGTGTCAAATTAGGACAAAGGTAAATTTCAAGTATGTTTCAGTAATTTAAGTTAGGAGTTCTTTAGCACCGATACACCACCAAGGTTTAGCACGGAGACCGATCTCAGACCGACCGACTAAGTCATCGTACCCTGAGACATACACTCATAATACAACCATGTGTGCATCATGGCGTCCGATCTCAACTTGATCGGCTAAGCCGTCTCACCACAATGCCGTGTAGGTCTACATCACATCATATTTTGCTAGCAAAAATCTCATCCCATTTAAAGGGGAACATCACATTCGACCAATCTCATCCAATATAAGGGGATACAGTCTCATAACATTAACACGGGGATACTTCCAACCTACCCTTCCTCGGTGGCTAAACGATACTTCCAAGGCATTTATCATTAAAAGTATGCACCCCTCATTTCATATTCTTTTACATATCATTCATTTTATTGGCATCATTGGCTATAACACAATATCATCCTTGGCACGTTGGCCGTATTTCATACTCTATTCTTATTGTTTCACTTTCAAACATTATCACGGATCGTCAACAACAAACATTTCTAAGAGAAAATTTGAGCAACTAACCAAATTAAGGGTCTTAGGAGCATGTGATTTCTCACACAATTCGACATGCTCGTTTTCATTAGAATCACATTTTCAAATCATAACATATTAACACACAGCCCATGCTTAATCATCTTCTCAAGTAGTAACTCAACATAACAAGAACATTTGGAATACAATTGAATGCATATATCTTTCGACACAAGGCTTATTTGAATTAATCCATCTATAATGAGCAACACGGGACTTACAAGAATATTGTGGGGTTCAATTCTAAGAGAAGAGTTCAGCCAGCATACCTTGCCTCGAGGTTTTTAAATTACAACATTATTCCGTAAATCTTAGCCACTTCGATATATTTAGAGATATATCAAAATTGAACACAAATTAGGAAGGATTTCATAGTTCCAGCTCACTTGAGCATTTTATCAAATACTAGGTGAGCATTAAGGTTTCAAGGTCCTTCTATGGTGGATTCTTTTACCCCACTACCCAAAGTTTACCCAAAAGAGCTCAACAATCTTCCCACTATCCTTGGTGGTACATGCATGTAAAATAAACAACTCTCACACTCAAGAATTATTTGGCTTATTACCTATTTTCAATTAAAATCACAAAATTTAGGGCTATGGAGTAGAACCTTACCTCTAGGATGAAGACCTACTGAATTCTTCTTGCAAATTCATCAACTTTGAGAAAGAATTGATGAATGATGAGCTTAGGAACTTTCTCTCTCTCTAGAAATACATGTTTTCCATTTTAAAGGGATTCTCAAGGTTGTTTGATAAGAATGGGATCGGGTTCAAAAATTAGAAAAAAAGATGCCCCGTTGTAGGTCTACGGTCGCATATGTAACTGTATAATGCTTCGGCGATCCGCAAAATGAACCGCATAATGGCCCTCCTAAACTAGACACCCATGACTCACTCTGCGACCGGTCTACGGTCCACAGACCTGTTCTGCAGTCGCATAATGTGCCACAAAACATTCCCCCGGAATGTTTTTGTGTTGGATCTGCGAGTTGTTATGCGGCCCGCAAAATGATTATGTGGCCGCATAATGGACTACATAATGGTCCAAAACTTTTGCCCAAGTTTTTGCCTCGGTCTGCGGCAGATATGTGGTCTGCAGATCAGTTCTGCGACCGCAGAAAATGCCCTGTATTTCCAAAAAACAATTCTTAACGCCCTGTACTTCGACACCACGAAACCCCGGGTCTTAGCTAAATTGTTTATGGGGCCTTACATCCTCCCCCGCTTAAGATCATTCGTCTTCCAATGAGGGACAAAATCAGCCATTAGATACCTATGTAACTCACCTGCTATAACACACCAACAGTTCCAACTTTTGTCTAACTCCCCAAATTTCCAAAATTTTCTCCAGAGTTGCCACCTTATTAAAATATAAAGGACATATTAATAATTCCAAAATAGTAAGGATAGTATAATTCATAAATATATGATACCAAATTATTGATTTAACATTATTAATTACTATTTCCCATTATATTTATGTAAAATAGGTATTATTGTATAGAAAATATTTGACCATATTTATTGCAGATTATTAAGTATAAATAATTTAATTTTAAAAGGGAGGGTCAATATTGGTCGTCAACAGCTACCCCTCTTTGACCGGAGACGATGAAAGTGTTTGTGGGCAATGAAATTGACCCAAGACCAATTTTGTCCTGACTCCAAGCATGTATTGCACGAATGGTATGTGGATTTGGGAAAGATTATGAGTTGTAATATTAGGGGCCAAATTCTGGTTTTGAATCGCCTACATACCTCGGGATTAGCGAGGATCAACCCTCATGTAATTCTAGAATGATGATTTGGAGAGGGTGGTGTTTGCAGAAGTTTCCCCAAAATTGTGCTATGATGATAATGCAAGACGAGAAGATTTTGGAACCTAGAATGACTCCACGAATTGTAGCTTGATTATGAGACTTGAAAGACTTGACAATTTTGGAGTTCTACTAATCGGACTGAGTTGGAGTTTGTATCCTTAGCTCACTTATGAGTTTGTTGTCCCTCACAGCAGTGTAACTTGGTTTGTTGCTTAGAAGAAGTTCCATGTTGTAGTCTTTGAACCTGCAAAAGATGATACATACATACCCATATATCATAATGCAAATACATTAAGATATGATGTAAATAATGTAGGAATGATAATGCCTAGCAGCCGACTAGTTGTGATTTGGGATCAGGGTGACAGGATGTTGGAATCTGAAGTCTCCAATCTCTGGAGCATTATTTGGGATGTCGTGGATAGGCCTTTGAATTTAACATGATTGTTAGCCGGGTTGTGTAGCATTTCGCGACGCAATGGGAGTAGTTGACTTTAAACAAATGTAAAGAACTCTGCACGATGGGAGTATCTCCATGCGATGTGAGTAGATGACTTTGAATGTAAAATGCATGTAATCTACATAAATAAAATGTTAAAACATTCGAGATAAAGAATAGAAATAAATGAGCATGCCCAAGAAATACTCTTGACTGTAGAACTAATTTGCGGTCATCGATCGGCGGGACGTATAGTGGAATTAGATGGTCCGTCCTTCGATTGGCACTGTAGGCGACGAAGTTTGCGACTATCTACTTGGAATCACTGATACGGTGGAGTGACGGTGCGATCTATGCAAAATGCCCAGTCGGCAAAGCTAACAATTTGCTATATACATGGCTCCGATTGGCGAAGCCGGCGACTCGATATGTGCAAAGTGCTCTGATTTGTTGAGCAGATGGTTTGCTATATACATGCTCAGATGGGCGGGGCCGGCAGTTCGATATGTACAAGGTGCTTCGATTTGTTGAGTAGACGGCTTGCTATATACAGGGCGCTCCGAATGCGTCGAAAACATGGTACTAGAATTCCTGCAAAGAATTTGAAGTTAGTCCTTAATCATATGATAGAATGAATTGAATAATAAAAGAGAGATAGGGGCTCATGAGATGGTAGCAGGTCCGTCATTTCTCCCGGTGTGCTCCAGTATCCTTCGATTACTTTCGATCATGTGTTCAAAGAAAAATTCATAGTAGGGGGTACGTTGGTTTGTGTTGATTATGGGTCTGTCTTTGCCTCTGATTTGATGCATTATTCCACGAAGTTTGGTAGGTTGAAAGATATAATTTTGTTATAATATTTTGAAAATCGTTTATATTTATGCCAAATGTTGTTGTTTCGGATTATGACATGTTTAGAAATTTCCTTTGACGCAAGTAACGTTTCTGGGCGATTCTTTCCAGTTGATGAAGATATCTAGAGATGCCCGTGATGACGTAACTTCTTGTCTTCCCGATTGTGTCCTAATCTAAACAAATGCATTACAAAGGCTTTTCTAGGGTTATGACCGAACCTTTTCAAGTTGCCTACTTATCAGAATGGAATCAGGTCTGAACGTAGTTCGAGGATGATAAAATGATGAATGAATTATGATGGA
This sequence comes from Nicotiana tomentosiformis, assembly GCF_000390325.3. Taxonomy (NCBI): domain Eukaryota; kingdom Viridiplantae; phylum Streptophyta; class Magnoliopsida; order Solanales; family Solanaceae; genus Nicotiana; species Nicotiana tomentosiformis. The sequence goes on along the minus strand of NC_090816.1, from coordinate 56,572,467 downwards.
ATGACCGAGCCTGACTCAAGCAACATATGTATCCCAATGAAATCAGGTTAAAACATAGTTTGATTACAATAGATGAAAAATGATAAGAAATTGAAATGAGGTGGCTGAGTCTTACTTAGACTGCCTACATATCCAAATGGAATCAGGCCAAAACATATTTCAATTATAATAGATGATTGAATCCATTGTGGATTGACTACGTATTCCCACTAAAGGAAATCAAGTCGTGGCGTAGTTCCAAATACATAAAAAATGACCTTTGGATTTTCTATAAATTAAAGGGGAGGGAGACCGGACCTTGCGTGGGTTTCCTACGTATTCCCCCGTGGGAAGTCAAATTAGGTGTAGTTCTATTATAATAAAGTCTTAATTCTATTCCCTTCAAATATAGTATCTCTTGATCGCGTCTAAGTAGATGGGTTTCGTGCTGACTCTGCCGTCCATTTTTGCTAGTATCAATGCTGCTCCCGACAATAATTGATCGACCAAGTAAGGACATTGTCAGTTTGGTGCGAATTTTCCCTTGGCCTCTTCTTGATAAGGGAATATCTCTTTCAAAACCAGCTGTCCCGGTGTGAACTGCCGAGGTTTCACCTTTTTGTTGAACGTGTTGGCCATCCTATTTTGATACAACTGACCATGGCATACTGCGTCAATTCTCTTTTCATCAATAAGCATGAGTTGTTCTTGCCGGACAAGTATCCATTCTACATCATGTAGCTTGGCTTCTTGAATGACTCTTAGAGATGGTATCTCAACCTCTATGGGTATCATAGCCTCTGTGCCATATACCAATATGTATAGAATTGCTTCAATAGATGTTCTCATGGTGGTACGGTAACCCATTATGGCAAAGGGCAGCTTTTTGTGCCACTTCTTGTGATTGTCCACTATCTTCCGTAAGATTCTCTTGATGTTTTTGTTGGCTACTTCAACAGCTCCATTCATTTGTGGCCTATAGGCTGTCAAATTATTATGGAAGATTCTGAACTTCTAACAAATTTCCCTCATGAGATCATTGTTGAGATTGGCTGCATTGTAAGTTATGATTGATTCCGGGATCCAAAATCTGCAGACTATGTTGTTACAGACGAAATCCGCCACCACCTTCTTCGTAACGACCTTGTATATAGAAGCTTATTCCCATTTGGTGAAGTAGTCGATGGCTACCAAGATGAAACGATGTCTACTTGATGCGAAAGGTTTTATAGGTCCAATCACATCAATGCCCAGGCGGCGAATGGCCCAAGAGAACCCATTATGTTCAGCAAATTAGGTGGAACTCGGATGAAATCCTCATGAATCTAACACTGATGACACTTATGCATGTAGCGGATACTATCACTTTCCATGGTCATCCAAAAAATATCCAGGTTTTAAAATCTTCTTGGCTAAAGTGAAACCGTTCATGTGAGGTCCGCACGTTCCTGGATGTATCTCTTCCACTAATCTTGTTGCTTCAACAGAATCTACACACCTCAACAGACCCAAATTTGGGGTTCTCCTGTACATGACTTCCCCATTAAGGATAAAGTGATTCGCTAGTCTTCTTAGTGCTCACTTCTAACCATTTGTGGCATTCTCTGGGTCTTCTCTTACTTCGAGGAACCATTTGATGTCATACTACCAAGGACTACCATCTGGATCTTCATGTACATAAAACAGTACACATGCTGATCTCGAACCTCCATCTCGATGGGGTCGATGTAATTCTTGTCCCCATGCTGGATCATAGATGACAAAGTTGTAAGAGCATCGGCAAACTCATTTTGGATTCTGGCAACATGCTTGAACTCAATCTTGGTAAACTTCTTACACAACTCTTTTACGTAGTGCAAGTACGGAAGAATCTTGACATTCTTGGTGATCCATTCACCCTGAATTTGGTGTATCAACAAATCAAAATCTCCTATGAGAAAAAGTTCCTTCATGTTTATGTCGACTGCCATCCTAATCCCATGGATGCATGCTTCGTATTCTGCCATATTATTTTTGCAAGGGAAGCTTATCTTTGCTGAAGCTGGGTAATTCTATCCTGACTCGGAAATTAGGACTGTCCCAATTCTACATCTGGGAAGTTTGTGGTGAGTGGATTGTAATCCTTGTCCATCAGGTTCTCTGCGAGGTGATCGGCCAATGCTTGTCCCTTGATAGCTTTCTACGTCACATACACAATATCTAGTACACTGAGAAGAATCTTCCATTTGGCCAACTTCCCTATAGCTATTGGCTTCTCGAAGATGAACTTGAGTGGGTCGAGTCGGGATATCAGATGCGTGGTATATGCTGACACGTAGTGCCTTAACTTCTAAGCGATCTAGGTCAAAGTGCAACATGTCCATTCTAATAATGTGTATATGTATTTGTACGTTGTGAATTTCTTGCTTAGGGAATAGATAGCTTGTTCCCTCTTTCTAGTATCATCGTGTTGTCCCAACACGCATCCGGATGCATTATCCAAGATGGACAAGTATAGTAGCAGCGACTTCTCGGGTTTGGGAGGAACTAACACTGGCGGATTCAACAAATACTCCTTGATCCTGTCGAATATTAAGACATTATTCTCCCATTTTATAGTAGTGTCTTTCTTCAAACATTTGAAAATAGGCTCGTAGATTACTGTTGACTGGGCTATGAACCTATTGATATAGTTTAGCCTACTGAGGAATCTCATCACATCTTTCTTGATTTTGGGTGGAGGCAAGTCTCGAATGCCTTTGATCTTTGAATGGTCCAACTCTATCCCTTTCCTGCTGACGATGAAACCTAACATTTTTCCTGCGGGGACTCCGAATGTACACTTCGCAGGATTCAACTTCAAATTGTACCTCCGCAATCGCTCAAAGAACTTCCTTACAGCACTTAGATGATCCGCACTCTCCCGAGACTTGATGATGATGTCATCCACATAGACCTTAATTTCCTTGTGGATCAAGTAGTGAAAGAGGGTCATCATGGCCCTCATGTAGGTAGCACCGGTGTTCTTGAGACCAATTGGAATGACCATATAGCAATGAACTCCCTATGGCGTTGTGAACGTTGTCTTCTTCGTGCATTAGAATATGGTGGTATCCAGCGAAAGAATCCACGAATTATTGCAACTCGTGCTTCGCGTAGATGTCAGTAAGGATATGAATATTCGGTAGGCGAAATAATCCTTTGGACTAGCTTTATTAAGATCACGATAGTCCACACATATCCTAATCTTCCCATCCTTCTTTGGTACTAGTACGATGTTTGTCAACCATGTAGGATAATTGGTGAATCTCACCATATTTGCTTCTATTTGTTTGGTGACTTCTTCTTTTATCTTTAGACTTAAATCTGGCTTGAATTGTATGGGTTTCTATTTGACTGGTGGTTCGACAAGATCGGCGGGCAATCATTGCGAGACGATGTCGGTACTTAATCCAGTCATGTTCTCATATGACCAAGAAAATACATCAATGTATTGTCGGAGGAGCTTTACAAATTCTTCCATCCACTCTATCTTTAGATGGATGCTGATTCGAGTTTCTTTCACGTATTCTTCATTTCCCAAGTTAATTACCAATGTTTCTTAAAGTTTGGGCTTCTTCTAGCTCTCTAGCTGATCGATCTCTTGCAGGAGATTCTCGAGCATCATGCTCTCGTCGTACTCTTCATTGTCTGAGTCATTTTCCTCAAGGGTTTTGTTACATGTCATAATTGCGGAATGCGGGTTTTTATCGATTTGATTACTGAAAAGAAAAACTATGTATAAATAAGAGCTAAAAATGAATTTGAAATGATTTCAGAAAACTAATTCTTTTTATTTCATCAAAAGAAACGTCTCAACGCTCAATGAGGCAATTTAACAAAAATGTACAGACGCAGTTCATGCCTCAATTGACCATGCAGTTTTCAATGTTACTGCAATTCCGCATTACCAAGACTCCCGATGAACAAGAGATGGACTGGCGGTCCAATTCTACAAGGTCTCTCTTGGTTCGACATCCCGAATGGTCGGTGTCTTGATATCAGTTTTGCCGCAATATTCCTCGATCATAGTCACAAATAATCTTCCCATTCTGTGAATGATATCATCCTCAGGTGGTGAGCTCTGACCCAGATCCAGAACACCCTCTGGTACAAAAGCCTTTTTCCTAGGGTTACCGTTATAGGTCCTTCAAGTTGTAGGTTAATACCCCAAGTAGTGGTACCTTTCTATCCATTTGGTTGAATTGGCTCTCTTATCTCATATGATCGGGCTCAGAGCCCAGTCCCTTGTCGGTACCCATTCTTCATCATCTTTTGCATTGCCATCTTTGACCTATAAGATGACTGCATACCATTGTTCTGCTCATTCTTCTCCATTTCTGTTGCTTGTATGATCTCAACCGCATGGAAGGAGACCCCATCTAATCCTTATATGAAAGTTACCAAATGCTCTAGGTAATCTTATTGGCTCCACTCCTCATGTATCGAAATCTCCTGGCAATCCCACTCGAATTGTATGCAAAGTTCTCAAAATGTGAATTTTGGCTCGAATATGTTACATTCCTGGGTCATGTCGTCTCTGGAGAAGGAAATAAGGTTGATCCTCAAAAGATTACAGCGGTGAAGGATTGGCCTAGACATACTACTCCAAAAGAGATTCGCAGTTTCTTGGGTTTGGCCGAGTATTATAGGAGGTTCGTGGAGGGGTTCTCCACTCTTTCCTCTCCATTGACTAAATTGACGCAGAAGGCAGTTAAGTTCCAGTAGTCCGATGCTTGTGAAATGAGCTTTCAGGAATTGAAATCAAGATTGACTTTGGCGCCGGTATAGACCCTGCTAGAGGGTACTGAGGAGTTTGCATTAAAAATTTGGCATCATTATTTGTATGGAGTCCATGTAGATGTATTCATGGACCACAAGAGTCTTCAGTACATTTTTAAGCAAAAAGGAATTGAACTTAAGGTAGAGAAGGTGGCTTATATTGCTCAAAGACTATGGCATCGACATTTTGTATCATCCGGGGAAAGCTAATGTGGTGGCGGATGCTCTTAGTTGGAAATCTATGGGTAGTTTGACTCATTTGGAGGCGTGTCAAAGGCCCTTGGCCTGGGAGGTTCACCAGTTGGCGAATTTGGGAGTTCGTCTTGTGGACTCTAATGAAGGGGGCGTGATTGTGCGGAATAGGGAGGAGTCATCGCTTGTGACGGAGGTCAAGGAGAAGCAATACAGTGATCTAGTGTTGGTGCAACTAAAGGAAGGGATTCATAAACATAAGACTACAGCTTTTTCTCTTGGCATGGATGACGATACATTACGGTACCAAGGACGACTATGTGTTCCAAATGTAGATGGTCTTTGGGAAAGAATCATGGCAGAAGCTCATACTTCTAGATATTCCGTGCACCCAGGCTCTACAAAAATAAATCATGATCTCAAGGAAGTTTACTTGTGGAATAACATGAAAAGGGGTGTGGCAGACTTTGTGGCAAAATATTCAAACTGTCAATAGGTGAAGGCCGAGCATTAAAGGCCCAGTGGGTTAGCACATAGTATAGAAATTCTAGTGTGGAAATGGAAAATGATCAATATGGATTTTGTGGTAGGGTTACCGCGCACTCCGAGTAAGTTTGACTCAATTTGGGTGATCGTGGATCGACTCACAAAATCAGCTCACTTATTGGCGGTTAAATCCACCGACACTGCAAAATAATATGCTCAATTGTATATCAAGGAAATAGTCAGGCTTCATGGCACTCCAGTTTCCATCATTTCCGATCGAGGGTCCCAATTTACAATTAATTTCTGGAAGAGGTTTCAGCAAGGTTTGGGTACGCAGGTAAATCTTAGCACGGCTTTCCATCCACAGACTGACGGGCAAGCAGAGCGGACTATTCAGACACTTTAGGACATGTTGCGTGCGTGTGTGCTTGACTTTAAGGATAGCTGCCGCTCATAGAATTTGCTTATAACAACAGCTTTCATGCCAAATGGCGCCGTTCGAGGCCGTGTATAGTAGAAGATATAGATCACCGATTGGGTGGTTCGAGGTTGGCAAAGCTGAACTAATAGGACCAGACCTTGTGCATCAGGCTATGGAAAAGGTTAAGATCCTAAAAGAGTGGTTGAAAACTGCTCAGAGTCGTCAAAAATCCTACTCGGATGTTCGTCGAAGAGACTTAGAGTTCAAAGAAGATGATTGGGTGTTCTTGAAGGTATCTCCCATGAAGGGGATCATGCGGTTCAGAAAGAAAGGGAAATTAAGTCCAAGGTATGTCGGTCCGTATAGAATAATTCAAAGGATAGGTCAGGTGGTGTACAAGCTTGAACTACCACCCGAGATGTCACTAGTACACCCGGTATTCCATGTGTCCATGTTGAAGAAGGTAGTTGGAGATCCGTCCGCTATTGTGCCGGTTGAGACCATCGAGGTTAGTGAAGAATTGTCATATGAAGAAATTCCGGTTTATATTCTTGACAGGCAGGTCCGAAAGTTGAGAAACAAAGAAATTGCATCCGTGAAGGTGTTATGGAGACACCAACAAGTCGAAGAAGCTACTTGGGAAGCCGAGAAAGAAATGAAAGAAAAGTACCCACATTTATTTGAATAGCCATATAATAGCTCTATAAAGTTGTCCCCCCCCCCCCCCCAAATTTTTTTTAATCACTTGTTCGGCTAATAGAAATACACTACTTTCTAGTTATATCTTCGTTTGGTGTTATTTTGCATTCTGTTGTGTCATTTAATTCTATATATGTTGATAAGGTGTGCTTCGGGGGCTTTCTGATAGGTAGATAGGCCTAAGTACAAAGGAAACTTTGGCGAAATTTTAAGGAAATTTGGAAGTTAGGCAAATTTGGGGCTGATGCTATGTGGTACAACTGAAACTGTGTTAAGCAAACCTTGATCCTCATTCTAGGATGAATGATCTTAAGTGGGGGAGGATGTAAGGACCCGTAAAAATTTAAACCAAAAACTCAGGGTTTCGTGGTGCCAATGCGATTCTAGAACTATGAACATTTTCCTAATTTTGGGTTCAATTTGTATATTTCAAAAATAGATTGAGGTTGCTAAGGGTTCTGGATAATTGTAGAGTCTAAAGAAGCGCAATTGAGGTATTTATTGCTAACTCTTTTCTTCTTAGAATCGAACTCCTGGTGTCTGAATAATTGGTGTAAGTTCCAACTTGATCATACTAGAATTGTTTGCCTTAGTGTGTTGGATTGAAAGATTCATGTTGCCTAATTGTTTTAGATGGTTACCATGTCATCATGCTATTTGAGAATGAAATCATGATTTTCCAAGCTCCTTCCCTTATGTGTGAAATGCCTTATGTGATGGTACTTATCAACATAATTGATTATGTTATTTGAACGAATACAAAGGGAAAGACTTGAATTGTAAAATGTTCCCAAGTGCCAAGAACTACTTAATAAATGAGGTTGTTTGTGCCATGTAACGAAAGATGTGAAAGAGTTGTGAATCGAGTGAACAATTGAAAGAGGTTATATCTCAAGTGAGATGGCTTAGCCGATCGGGCCGAGATCGGACGCCATATTGTACACATGGTGGCATTTGTATTGGAATCATTTATTTACAATGTGGATATGGATATGTCTCACTTGAGATGGCTTAGTCGGTAGGGCCGAGACCGGACTCCGTGTAAAAACACGGTGGCATTGTGAGTTGTGGCTTTGGCACTAAAGATTATTAATCTAAAAAGATGGAAAGATTGAATTGGAAACTATGTGACCCTTACTTGGTGTTTCTTTTGTTTTTCTATAAGACTCTTATTGATTATTATAACTGCCTTCTCTTTGTTTCACTGTTGATTCTACTAATATTGGTGTTTGCCTTACATATTAGTAATATTCGATAGTACTAACGTCCATTTTGTCGGGAGCGCTACATCTTTGAATGGATGTAGGTAATTCCATCGCAGATAGTACCGATCACAGATAGGTGATGCTCTCTTTCTCTACTCATAACAGTCTTGGTGAGCCCCATTTCTCCCAAGGGTCATGTAGTCCTCCTTTTGTATAAGTTTTCATATTTTGAGGTATAGCTGGGGCCTTATTGCCGGCATTGTCATGTTGCTCTTTTGTACTCTTAGAGGCTCCGTAGACGTTTATGTGGGTCATGTATGTATGTTGGGGTGGTCGTTCGATCGAGTTGTATTTTGGGAACTCAACTATGGCACAATGTATATAACGAAAATTGAACCAGCAACGTTTATATATTTTTATAATTGATCTCTCCCCTGTTTTACAAATGGTGATGCGATCCCATTTTGGATTATGAATGAGTCGGGTAGGAAAGGTTTAATAGGCTTGCTCGACCGGGTTCACTCGGTTAAGAATCGGTTGCGCTCCCCGAGGTTGGGGCGTGACAGGGTGTGAACTAACTTAGTAGGGGTTAGGGTATTTTTTTATGTTTGGACATAATTCAAAGGTGTATGTATACGGGGTTTTGCGGGGGTTTGGTGGTATAACTTGGGTTGCGGGATTTGTAGTGATAGTGGTTGGGGTACTAGCTGTTTGTCGGGTTATTGAAGGAAAATGATCAGGGAATGAATCTAAGGAAGGGAATTGAGGTGGTTGCGAGAGTGTCGTCATGGCCAAGTATGCCAGCTCCCGGATCTACTATACTTCTTTTCTCAGTAAAAGGGATTCCTTAAATCCTATGAGCCAGATACACAAGAGAGGGAGAGAGAGGCTCAAGAAAGATCTCAACACTAGGTTGTCTTACATTATATTTGATACCATGTAGGTAAACATTATGATAGTGCGTGGCCAAGTACAAGTGAGCTTGTGTTATCCATTAAAATTATAAGGTTCTATAATAAATTCATAAGGTACAGTCCTTTGTTGAGAATTTAGGTAAACAAGTGGAACTCAATTCCTCAAGAGGTCATAAGTAAGAGAATTGTGATAAAGAGGCTTCACGAATAATACGACTCATACAAAGAGTAGATACATGCAATGTTTTGTGATTCAGATTCTTGTTAAGACCATATCTATGCATACTCTCAATATAGATGTACATATATAACAAGGAAAAGTACGTGGTGGTCAAAATGATGTACTAAGGAGTGAGTTGCTTGGTAACATTAGATTAACAGAGCAGTACCTTAACTGATGCCCCCTGTCTCCACATCTGTAATATACACATTGGTACCATACTGACATACCCCCGAATGACATCTCCTACACTTCACGCAATAAGCATGAGGTCCACTAAACTGACTCGACCCACTGACCTTATATGTACCCCATTTGCATACATCCCCTTCACTATTTAGTAACATAAGAGCATATCTCAGCTCTTATCACATGTGTACATGTCAATTGAAATGGTCACTTGTTTGCATGAAGTCTCTTTGAAATTTGAGATCATCACACCTCTGTCATAGGAAGATCTTGTGTTTGCCCATCCTAGTATAACTTTAATATCCACTTAGGACATTCTACAGTAAGTAGCTCACTTTGTTCCTAGTATGGTAGTTGCCCATGACGTGGCCTGATATTGCAGTTTGAGAGTTGTTATAGTAGAAACATGTCCAACTCATAACAAATGTAGATTTTCTCTTTATACCTCCACAACATGTATTAACCGTGTACCTTAGTTAGTGGATTCATTGTTCTAGTTTCCTGACACTTGTTGGATAGCCATGAGAGATCGCGTCCTTCTATATGTCATTCTAACACTTCCTTTCTCATAAGGACCCTTAATAGGCTCTCCGTCAAGACCGAATGCACCTTTTGGGTTATCATAGCATCACATCTGCTTCTCATGTTTTTCTATATTTCATTAGTATATGGGTACTTTTCAAGTCACAAGACCCATGGCGAACTCATTATGAACATTTGCAAACCTTCCATGATTATTATATTATGTCTCCCTGGGTTCCATTATCCTTAAGCACTCGGCTTCTAGAATCATTGACTATGTCATTGTCACGTGTGAAGAGATTACTATCCTTAATGTTCTACACCCTTGGATGGATAGGGGTTATCTTTCTTCCTCCCCCGAACATCATATTACCCATTATAACCTTTCTAACCAATGGTGTCATTACAATGGTCAACGATGTCACTGCTATTGATAGTAACCTTCATGTCTCTTAGGATATAACCTACTGAAATTCCCTTCTCAATACATTGATGGATTCTTGAACAATTCTAGCCCAATCTCAAACCTCGTTGTTCCTATTTGTAGTAAATCTATCAAGAGTTGTAGGTTCAAACATGTAAAAGAAGAAATATCATCCATGATCGAACATATTGGGTAGGAACTCTATGGTCATATTCATTCTAGCCCCTTATATAATAATGGTTGAAGGTCGCCAAGGGTTTAATTTGGGTGTATGACGTAGAGATTTAGAGTTGATGAGAGTGAACGGGTTATTCTCTAGACTTTCTCCATGAAGATACTATGTGAATTGTTAAAAAAGGTAAGATAGGTGTAGTTGACATTTGGGCCTTATGGAATCTTGAAAGGAATAGGCCAAGCTTCAAGTATGATGTGTCCTCCAACATTGTTCTCCATGCACCCGGTGTATCATGTGTCTATGCCCGAAAGGGTAGTTGGGAGTCGTTTGTCTATCATTGCGGTAGAAACAATGGAAGGTGATGTTAATGGGTAATTGGCTTACGAGAGGTACCTAATTGTCATCCTTGTTAGATAAGTCAAGAAGTTGAAATGCCTTCGTCAATGTGTTGTGGCCAAGTCTGTGAGTCGAAGAGGTCACCTCGAAGGCCGAGAGTATTGTGGAAAGAAAGTATTCTCACTTGTTTATATAGCCAAATGGTTGTGGTTCAAAAGGTACTTTTTATGTGTTATGATTTAAATGTGTACAGTTCATGTCAAGATACCACTTTTGTTAATGTAATGCCCTTTATGTTGAGGTTGATGTTATTAATATATATTGTGATGCATTGTTGGGTTGTGGATGTATTGTTAGGAGTTTGTTTGGTGGTTCTCGAGGTGTGACATGAGCGTAGGCACAGTTGATTATTTTGGTGGTTGTTAGACATGTTGCCTGTGTCAGGCACATGGATTTGTATTATGGGTTGTTGAGAAAAGGATCCTTTTCATGCATTAGTAGCTTAGACTCATGCATTGACTCTTATATATAGTGATATTGGATCATGGGCATGCATTGGCAGCTTACACTCATGCATTGGCTTTTATATACATTTATATTAGATTATGAGCATGCATATGTACATATTGTTTTACTCATGCAGTAATTTGATATAAGTGTTATTGACATGAATCATATCTTGGTATTAGGATTGAGGTGTTCATATATTAATTGCTCTCCTTATCTGTTAAGCATGCCTAAATTCTATATGAACTGTATTTCTTGAGCAGTCGTATTCATGCTTATTTTTATATATTATTTATGCTTTATGTCATGACCTGGAATCCCAACAAAGGCCGTGATGGGTCCTAGCCCGCTTGTTGGTCAAGCCAACACTCAAAAACATCAATAAAGTCTTATTATTAAGCCATTAACTTATTTAAGAAAATAAAACAAGCCTAATAAGTCATAACATCCAATATCATATATGCATAAATCTCATACAGGGTCTACATGACCACAACTGTTCGCAACTCCGTCCCAAACCCGAGTTCTACAACTGGTCATAAGTATCTAATAAGAGTACAAGAATCTCAATCTGAATACAAAGTCTGTCCGAAAATGGAAAATACAAAGACATATGTAAAGAGTAGGGAAGGGAGGACTCCATGTATTATGGATCGTATCGTGTAATCAGCTCACCTCGAAGTCTCCTCATAGCACTCCTACTACACTAGGTGTACGCCACCAAAGCTAGCCTCAGAACCTACACAAAATATGCAATAGTGCAGTATGAGTACAAGTAATATGGTATCTAGTAAGTATCAAGTCTAGCCTAGAAGAAGTAGTGGCGAGAGGTCAATAGTCGGACCTACTAGCAACCCAAAATCATAAGAGGCATGAACAATAATACATGAGATAAAGCATGATATCATCAGTCAAGTCTACCAATAACAACATAATAATACCGAAATGTAGATATGATTTTCATATAAGAGATAGCACACAATATCAGGTATCTCAAATCTTTCACAACAATATGAGGCTAATGATAGTCAATAATCATAAGAGACACCGCATGAGTGTAAGATACCAATGCAAGCTCACATTACAATACCAATTCTCTGCACGAATCTCGATCCATAAATATTATTGTGACAGCATGCCACCCGATCACACATGTACTCGTGGGGGCATGCCACCCATCCACAATAATCTCATCAATATTAAATATCCGCTTATTATATCCGTTATGCCAATACTCTATCTTTTTACAATAGTCTACTCTCCAAATCATAGATGTATGCATATGAGACTACATATTCAAAGGCACCAAATCATAATAATGGAAAAGCAGATAAAAGCACAAATGGCTAAAGATAGCTATGAAAAATCATGTAATTCAATTAATCTCAATAAAATAAAAAATAATTTCATCGTTCAAGAGTTTTATCATAATATTTAACATGAATGAAATAAGCCATTTAACCATCAAGTCATGAATGAACAAGACAAGTTTATGACTATTGCTCGACAAAGACGCTTAAGATTGAAAAAAATTATTTATTCCTAAATCACAAGTAATAACCCTAGTCATTCTTCTAATCCACAATTACAGGTCATCATGTAGTCATAGAATTAATAAATCATAAATAAGAATTTCACATTGTCAAAATAAGGAAAAACCTTAAGCCAAACTGTTACACCCCGTATATCCGTGATGTCGTATATTGGGAAAATGACTTTCTAAGCATGATTTAAATGCTTTTAAAGCCATAATATTACTATATATCATATTTTTATATAGAAAATAATGTTTGGAAAAAATCAGATTTAAATTGCGGAAATAACGACTAAGGATTTGCCTTGTAATGAAGCTTTTCGAGAAATTAATTTCATCTGTTGTATGAGGTATATTGGGTATATATTATATACCAAATTGAAGGACTTGAAATTTATTTTCAAATTCTGTTGAGCGTTCATTCATAGGAAATATAGATAAAGAGATATAAGCATCGGAAGAAGGGCCGTTGAAGCACTCATGGGGTTGACTTTTCAACCTTACTATAAATAGAAGACTTAGTCTTCTTTTTCCTCATTTTCCAGAATATTCAAGCACAAGCAGAGCTTCCATAGATCTCCAAGAATCTCCTTAGGGTTTTGAAGTAATTCCATCATCCGCAACTCAAAATCAAGAAGCGAACACATCAACGCGATCCTTACGACATAGGTAAGACTTTGTCGTCCTCCTTTCTCCTAATAAATTGAGTTTTGGAATGATCTTCTTGTTTAAGCAAGCTTGTCGCCTCTGTATATTTTCTATAAAATCATAAGTAAGGGTGTGGTTCAACGAGAACAAGGTTTGGAAGAAAGAACACATGAGGTATGTAGGGTTTTAGTTTCGTTTTCGGTATGATTTAGTTTAGCTATGTTCTAGCCTTTCTTCTTGATCTTTTAAGATCTATTCAAGGGAAATTTCATCATTTATTGTATCCTTGTATAGTATTCAATTCCATTTATGATTTATGGATTAAATCTAGTTTAGTTAGGAACTTCAAAAAACAACAAAAACAAAAAGGGCGAATCGCCCATCTGACCTATGCCATCCAGACTTTCGTTTGTTCCATTCCATTGATGTTGTTTAGTATACCTAACCCCCATATAATACTAATAACTTACTTTAAGAGTATATAAGCTTATTTATTATGTGTTTATGCTTAGATTATTCCTAAATCATATTAAGACTTTCATGTCACAAGTTAGACACAATGAGCTGACATTACGTTCAAAATTCTGTTTTGTCGATTGTTTGACACTATTGTAGATAAATGGATATAATTTTGTTTTATGTTACCATCTTAGCCCGGTATCCATTCCCGTGTATATTTGGTCCTTGTTGTGTCTTTTGGGGATAATCTAGTTTTAGGGAAAACACTGCCGAAATATTATGAAATTCAAAGAGTTGGACAATATTTGAGTTCCTTGGATCTAAATCGGTTCTAGAAGGATCCTAATGAGTAAATTAGCCTCACTATATCATGTACATACTCAGTTTACCACTAAAATTTGGGTAGGCCCCTCTGTCCAACTTACGGATGACGAGCATCAGATTACGTTTGTGATTCTGTTTATGGTTTCCTTCATGATTTCTTGAGTCCATAAGATGCTGGAACATTTTTTATGTCTCATACATGCTTACAGTGATTATGGTGGGGGAATATAGCCCATAACGCCAGACCAGTTCCAGCTCAAATAATAGTTTAGTTTCAGCTTAAACTACGGTTCAGTTTCAGGTTAGTTGCTACTTTAGACTCTTGTTTAGCTTTTATATTATATTCAGATTTCTAGCTTACAATCATAGTTTAGTATGCTTTACATATGATTTACACCTTGCATACTTTGTACATATCATAGTCACGTCCCTTTTAGGGTGATGCGTTACATGCCGTATAGGTATAGATAGATCAGCGCTTGAGCCACATCAGGAGGCCATCCACCAATTTTTGGAGTCACTCCGCTTACTCCCAAAGTTACTTATCTTCTGGTATGTGTACAGTCAACTAGTTTGGGTATGGCGGGGCCCTGTTGTCACGCCCGGACCTCTAGGAGCGCGACCGATGCTCAACAGAGTTACCCCGGTCGATCAAGCCTGCACAGTGCCATCTACCCAACTCACCCATGAATAAAGAGAAGAATACATTTAATTAATTAAATAGTAAAAGGTCATGTGAATAACACCAGTTCATTTCCATTAGTTACGTCATTAACAAGTCTCCAAAACGGTACATCATATAGTCATAGTTAAAGTGGAGGAGATGATACGATTACAATAATTTTTAGGTAAACCTTCCCAAAAATAGATACAACCCACACTATGTCTACGGAGCCTCTAAAAGAAAGAAAAGAGTGCTATGACAGTGCCGACAATAAGGCCCTCGGCTATACCTCAAAACGTTATGTACAAAGGATAAGAGACACAGGATCCCGAAATAAAGTGGGGCTCACCAAGTCAGCTGAGGAGAGAGTGTGCTGCTATCACAGATCAATGCTACCTGCTATGGAACCACCTGCATCCATTAAAGATGCAGCGCCCATGGCAAGATGGACGTTAGTACATATTGAATAGTACTAGTATGAAAAACTAAACACCCTCTCAATAGAACGAGTAACAGTGAATGGAGAGTAAAACATGAAATAAATAAGAGACTCAAACAATATCGAGGTGTCAAGTTAGGGGAAAGGTAAATTTCAAGTAAGTTTCAGTGATTTAAGTTGGGAGATCTGTAGCACCGATACACCGCCGTATTTTAGCACGGAGTCCGATCTCAGCCTGATCGGCTAAGCCGTCTCACCCCAAGACATACACTCATAATACCACCATGTGCGCGGCATGGTGTCCGATCTCAGCCCAACCGGCTAAGGCGTATCACCATAATGCCGTGTGGGTCGACATCACATCACATCTTGCTAGCAATAATCTCATCCCATTTAAGGGTAAACATCTCCACACACCATTATCATCCTATATAAGGGGAAACATTCTCATCACATTAACATGGGGATTTACCCCTCAATTACTCCTACACCAGCACATGTAGTTTCGGGGTTAGGTTGTTCCGACCTACCCTTCCTCAGTGGCTAAATGATAGTCCCAAGGCATTTGTTATAAATAGGATTAACCACTCATTTCATATTCTTTTACATCTCATTTATTTTATTGGCACCATTGGACATAATGCAATATCATTGTTGGCACGTTGGCCGTACTTCATAATTCATGCTCACTATTCCACTTTTAAACATTAACACGGATTGTCAACAACAAACATTTCTATTCAAGACTTTAAGCACACATTTGAGCAATTTAGGGTCTTAGGCACATGTGATTTCTTACACAATTTGGTGTGATCACTTTCATTTGGGCTTGACTTGAAGTCACAACATTTTATTACATACTCATACTTCAAACGCGCTCCCAAAGAATAACACAATATGATAAGAATATTTCGGAATACATTATGAACATATTCATATATATACATCATCTGACACCAAACGTATTCAGAAAAGTCAATTCATAATAGACAATTCGGGACTTACAAGAATATCTTGGTAATTCAATTCTAAGAGAGAGGTTTAGCCAACATGCCTTGCATCGAGCTTGTTAAATTACTACAATGTTCCGGAAATCTTAGCCACTTTGATCTATTTAGAGATATAGCAAAATGGAACACAATTTAGGAAGGAGTTCATAGTTCCAGCTCACTTGAGCATTTTATCAAACAGTAAGTGTGCACTAAGGTTTCAAGGTCCTCCTATGGTGGATTCGTTTACCCCACTATCCTAAGTTTACCCAAATGAGCTCAACAATCTTCCCACTACCCTTGATGGTACATACATGTAACGTAAACAACTCCCACACCCAAAAATTGCTTAGCTTATTTCCTATTTTCAGTTAAAATCACGAAATTGAGAGCTATGGAGTAGAACCTTGCCTCTAGGATGAAGACCTAGTGAGTTATTCTTGTAAATTCTTCAATTTTGAGCAAGAATTGATGAATTATGAGCTTATTAAATTCCCTTCTAACTCTATTTCACTCCCTCTATCTGGAAATATGTGTTTTAACCTTCTAAAATGATCCCCAAGGTTGTTTTATAAGAATGGGGTCGGGTTCGAAAATTAGAAAAAATAAAATCGCGATGCATATCTGCGGTCGAAAAATGGACCGCATAATGGCCCTCTGGAACTGGGCACTCCTACCTCACTCTGCGACCGATCTACGGTCGCAGAATGCACCACAGAACTGCTCTCTGGAATATTTTTGTGTTGGGTATTGGGTCATGCGGCCCGCAAAATGATTATGCCGCTGCATAATGGACCGTAAAATGGCCCAAACATTTGCCCAGATTTCTACCTCAGTCTGCGGCAGATCTGTGGTCCGCAGATCAGTTCTGCAACTTCAGAATGGGCCACAGAAATGCCCTGCACTTGCAACAAATTTTCTTCAACTCCCCAACGCAATGTTCAACCCAAAAAGTCTACTTCGGCACCATGAAACTCCGGGTTTTAGGGAAAATATTACCAGGCCTTACATCCTCCCCCGCTTAAGATCATTTGTCCTCGAATGAGGGCCAAAATCCGCCATTAGAAACCAATGTAACTTAACTTCTATAACACATCAACAGTTCTAACTTTTGATTAACTCCCCAATTTTCCAAAATTTTTGAAAGAGTTTCCCCTATAACTGGGCTTATCTACTTGCCCGAGAATCCCAGAAACCAACCCTAACAACACAACCACAACACAACAATGTATAACAATATGGAAACAACACCGGCAACATCACCATAAACATCAATTAGCTCTTAACATCATGGATACGATTACATAGCTATTCAAATAGATTAGGGTACTTCTTCTTTTTCTCTTCCTCGGCCTCCCAGGTGGCCTCTTCGACTTGTTGGTTTTGCAATAACACTTTCACTAAGGAAATCTCTTTATTCCTCAACTTTTGAACTCGCCTATCAGGAATGGCAACTGGAATTTCATCATTAACATCAGTAGTCTCAATTGGATCAATAAGCGGCGGATCTTCAATCACCTTCTTCAACATGGATACATGAAACACCGGGTGCACTAAAGACATTTCTGGAGGTAGTTCTAGCATGTAAGCCACCTGGCCAATCCTCTGAATGATTCTATATGGTTCGACATACCCTGTACTCAATTTCCCATTCTTACCAAACCGCATTATACCCTTCATAGGGGAAACCTTCAAGAATACCCAATCATCTTCTTTTAACTCCAAATCCCTACGACGTATATCCAAATAGGACTTCTGACAACTCTGCGGCAGTTCTCAACTGTTCTGTAATAATCTTAACCTTCTCTAGAGTCCTGTAGATATAAGTCTACATCGGCACCACGAAACCATGCATTTTAGGTAAACTTTTACGGGGCCTTACACTTGTTCCACTAGTACTTGTTCAGTTCAGCACTCCTAGAGTCCTGTAGATATGCACATGTGCAGTTAGTATATTTTTGTATGTCAGCTTGTGTTAGCCCTGTTCGCTTTCTAGATTGTACAGTTCTTATCAGCTATGCTTCTGCTTGTTCAGTTTGTTAATTTTTATTCATGAGTAGTAGATTCTCAGTTGCTTTAGTGATGATCAACACTTATTGTCACTTATCCGTCGCAGCCCTAGGCTGGGTTGTGGAAAAAATGGTATCAGGGAAGTTCAATCCTAGGGTCCCTGCAGGCCGTGTCTAGTGGAGTCTTGTTCAGGAGTATGTTGCGCACCATAAATATGAACAGGAGGCTACAGGGCATTATATGATGGTTGTCCCTCCTTCTTATTTAGATCATGCTATAGAGATGTGTTATAAGAATTTAGCCATCTAACGAAACATTTTATATGTAACGATGCCTCCAAAGAGACTCTTAGCTACACAGAAGGGCAGGCCATTGCTGGCTAGGGTACTAGCAAAGTACCTCTTGAGTTAGATGAGCATGAGGTGTTCAGACATGAGTTTCTATCCCGAGCTTCATAGACTCCATCTGTTCAGGGAGAGGTTAGAGGTTCTCCAACTACCGCACCTCCAACTCCTAAGCACGACGACACGAGGGAGGCTGTGAGATTGTTGACTAGCATTGTATCTACTTAGGGTAGATGGCAACATATAGGTCCTTAGGTTGATGATACGGGTTCTAGGATTTGTGATTTCCTAAGTTTAGAGCCTCCAGCTTTCACAGGATCTAGCACAACAGAGGATGCCCAGGAGTTTCTAGACAGAGTAGCTAGAGCCCTCATAGTTATGCTTGCCACATATAGACAGTCAGTTGAATTGGTAGCATATAGATTATAGGATCTAGCAGCAGGTGGGCATACCGCTTGGGAGATGTCTAGGGAAGCAAATGCCAATCCATCTACATGGAGGGAGTTCTCATAGGCATTCCTATGTCATTACTTACCTAAAGAGACACGTAGAGCACGTACAACCTTCACTTTAATTCTTTGGAGTGATTTGCTCTTATAGTTTTATCAGACATAGAGGGTAGGGTACACAAGTATGTAGCGAGACTTGGTGCTCACATACTAAATGAGTGTATGACAGTATTTATACAGTCGGGTGTGAATATTGCACGTATTCAGTCATTCGCCTTAGAACTTGAGGAAAGGAAACATAATCAGAGGGCTGATAGAGATAGAAGCTCAAGAAAAAGAGGCAGAATTTCAGGTTTGTTTGGTGAGACATCCGGTGTTGGTAGACAATAGAGTGTCAGGCATCTAACAGCTAGTACTTCTTCATGATTTCAGTGGCCATGATCTTATCGACCCCCACAACTAGAGCTAGTCAGGCATCTTAGGCATCAAGATCCCAGCTGTTACAACCCATGTTTTCGTACGTATGAGTCGTCATAAGTCAATTGATGTAAGCTCAGAAGTGAAATCATATTTGAAAAGTTTGCAAAGTAAGTTAATCATATTACCTCGGAGGTTACAAATATTAAAGATCATTAACAACAAGTACAAAGATGGTTGGAAGTTTCACAAGCTAAAGGAATTGAAAACAAATAATGTTTCGTCGAAAGTCGACAAATTGGGAATGTTATAACATGTACTTTTGGAGTGAGACCAGGGTGTTTAAATTGATAAGTAGGTTATGTTATGATTTATATTAGTCATATTACATCCGTGTGTTATGTTTTTAAGTCAAGCGAGTTGTGGAACAAAAGTCGATGAAAGTCATCACAAGTTACATTCATAAGTTTTACTGAAACTTTGGGTCAAATGTAACTGCAATTTTCTCCCAATATACTTAGAGTTATGGTGTGTTCCACCTATCAAATTAAAGCTCTATGAGTCTAGTTTCCAACGCATTAAACCATTTGTCAATACGACATCGGAGTAGAGAGATATGTGCATTTTTGCGATACTGCGCAAGCTGCTAGGTGACAAGTAGGTGTGTCACCTACTTGCTTAAATGAAAGCCCAAAAATGGGCCATTTCGGGTCGTCCAAAGAGGCCTTTTAAGGGCCTATTTTCTTCATATATTATACTTAAAATAGAGCATAATAACCAGACATAAGCTCTGCAAAGAATCCTCCCAAAAATTTCCCACAAACCCTAATTGATTTTCTCTCCCTTTCAAGTTCTAATTGGAGGTAAAACCTAGAGTTTGAAGAACCAAGATAGGAGCTGAGTTATCCAACAAATAAGGTGAGTTTACTGCTCTCTTTCATCCATTTTGTCTGCTGTAAATTCATGGTAAGTCGTTCTATACTTGTAAGAACTCACGGGACGGTGATCGGAAGCCGTGAGTTCGAGTTATTCACTTGTAGCGGACTGTTTTGTGGACTGTTTTGTTGTGCTGTTGGGCAGCATCTTTTACTACTGTTTTGTGAGAGTTTTGGAGGAGGAAGGGTGTGGAGAAACACCACATAAATGCAGGATGTTGGGCTGGTCGTTCATCGTAACAATTTCGGGTTGTTGACACTACTACGGTGGTCGTTTTGTGTATGAAGCGATTGGGGTGTGTTGGGCTGTTTTGTAGTATTGTATGGTATGCATAAGGTTGGAAACTAATGTATATATGTTCTTATTGTTGTTTTTGGTGTTGTGGTGTTATCTTGAATTTGGAAGAAGTAAGGATTATAGGGGAGATGCTGTCCGTTTTAATACAAAATAAGCTTGTCGTTCGTTGTGCGTTAGTTGTACCTTTCGTAACTTAATGATAGTATTATTATCGTTGTTGTAGATTAAGGTGAGAAGAGGTGAGTTCAAGTTGGTGATTGGAAATATTGTGATAAGGTATGTTAAGGCTAAACCTTTCTTCATTTTGGCATGATCCCGTAACTACATGAGTTTGATAACGAGGCATAAAGAGAAGTTCGTATTCCTGAATTTATTCACATTATCCTAATCTCCGAAGTTACAGTATTCTCCCTTATCGAGACTTCATATTCAGTTTAGTATTGTCTTATTTCATCTAAGAGAGCAGAGAGTATATATATATATATATATATATATACAATGTTACAGTATGTTTACCACCATCGAGCTATAATCGATGGGCAGGCCCCTATTGGGCAACCACTGATCAGATGGTAAGTATATACCGAGCCTACTGTGGCCGAGCGCCTATGAGCGAGCCCAGAATGGCCGAGATACAGAGCCTAGTATGGCCGAGCGCCTATGAGCGAGCCTACTACGGCAGGGCAGTTACACATACCGAGCCTTATAGGGCCGGACAACTTTTTTACATACTATATGGAGAGAGTTGAGTCAGTATCAGCAGGTAAGCATATATTCAGATTATTTTTGACTCCCAGTTACATTTCGTTATTATATCATCAATTCAGTTTCAGCTTTCAGTTATTTTGTTGCCTTACATACTCAGTACATTATTTGTACTGACGTCCCTTTGTTGGGGACGCTGCATTTCATGCCTGCAGGTCCTGATAGACAGCTGGATAGACCTTCCCAGTAGACAGAGCCAAATATCAGCTTGGTTGGTAAGCTCCACTTCCCCGGAGTTACCAGGTCTAGACCTTGGAGTCTGTTATATATATACAGGTTTGATGGGTAGGTCGAGGCCCTGTCCCGACCATGATACAGTTCAACTATCTCTAGAGGCTTGTAGACAAGTCCTGTATAGTTTGTATAACAGTAGATGTTCACGGCGGCCTCCTCAGTCTGTACATTTATATATATATATATATATGAGTTTTTGGGTATGTTTACCCCTTAGATGAGACAGACGATATTTTTAGATGATTCAGAATATGGTCTCATCGGCGTAGGTTGAGGGTTATTCCTCTAGAGTTCACAGTTACAGAGTGGTACGCTCGGGCCGAGTATGGTACCGGGTGCCGGCCACGTCCCTTCAGGTTTGGGGCGTGACAAACTTGGTATCAGAGCAGTTCTATCCTAGGGAGTCTACAAGCCGTGTCTAGTAGAGTCTTGTTTATGGGTGTGTTGTGCACCACACTTATAAGCAGGAGGCTACAAGGCATTTAGGAGTCTGCTACCCTTCATTCAAATCCAAATCGTGCTATAGAGCTGAGTCATAAGAGTTCGAGCCAAAGCTTATGTTTGCTAATGATATAGCGATGCTTTCAATTAGAAAAATTATAACTAGTTAAAGGGCTAATACAACAGCATATAAAAGCATTAGTAGAGAGAGAATTTTTGACTACGTGGCCCTGTTTGAGACCCTATTAGATCGTGCTTACCATATGTGCAAATTTCCCATTTACCCTAAGACGGGAATATCCAACATACCCCGTGAATAACAGGCCATGGGAGTATCAAAAGGTAAAAGTATAAGATTCAACAGGTAACAGAAGCAAGGTGAAGAAGGGTACGAGGTACCTAGTTAATGAAGATTGTCCGAATTTCCACGTCAGGCAGAGAATTAAAAGGATTCTAAGTTACCTTCAACAGAAATAGAGGTATGTACAATTAGTCACACCCATCTCAGTTATGCCCTATGGGAGCTAACATATATATTTAAAAGAAGGATGGGATATCAAGATCCAGTTTGGGTTAGAGTAACCCGAAATGGTGGATTGAGCCAGGGGAGCTAAAAGTGAAACAATGTTTTGTTGAAGTTTTCAGAATAATGCGAGTATTGGCAGGAGAATAAGAAGAGAGTAAATGAAATATTATGAGTAAGATGTGATAAATGGGTGATAACAGTAAATCAAAATATGATATGATGATAGAGTCTATAGTCAAGTGAAGGAAAAACATAAGAGGTGACAGGTCTTGAGACAATAAAAGAGTATAGGCCAAAAGTCATATCCTCATTTCGAGAAATGAGTTGGTGCGTCCAACATGATTACCAAGACAAAACAATTTAGACCCCCGGAGTAATAGAAATTAGCATGGGCTAGTGAACAAGATAAACTGAACATCAATTAGGGATCAAATGAGGTGATAATAGTTGACATCAAGAGAATTTCAAATATTACATTCCAGCAATAATACAATCGACAACAGAAGAATAACCTGTAAAGGTCCCTCAGGAAGATGCTTCCCTAAAGCAAGAACTTTGAGCAAAGTCAATCATAAGGGATTAAGTGTTCCAGTTACACTAGGTATCTGATACCGTCGTGTGTAAGATATTCAATCATCCTTGATACATTAGGAGCCAGTGCAAAAGTTAAGTTAAGTTAGAAGACATAACCCAAGAGTGGTTACCCAGAAGGTAAATATGAGCATGGACTGATGAGTAGTTAGAAGTTCATTCAGGAATTCAGTAAGAGCCTAGTCATGGATAGACAAGAGGTCTTAGATAAATCAGTAGACCATGCAAGATAAATGAAGTGAAACCCAGCATAGGAAATTTGATCTCGTAGATACAACATCGTAATCCTTGAGGAATATTCTGATAGGAGTTGGGCAGTAAAAGGTACCGTATAAGTGTTATGGAAATAAAAGAGAGAGTGCCACTGAGGAGATAATAAAAATTCGAGTGCAGAAGTAACCCTACGAGCATAAGGGCATAGAGATAAGTAACTAAGGATAATTATTGGCGAGTCAGTATATCAAATCTTTCATCGGGTATACGATGTAAAAAGCTCACAGCTCTACTAGAGTCAGAGGGTCTTCCCTAAGTGCTACAACGAAAGACTAGCTGAGGAAATAAGGAAGAAGGCTTCAACATAAGCATAATGACCTAAAGAAGAAATGATGTTGTAACAACAGTCTCACTACAATATTATATACACTCCTTAAGAAAGTGGCACCTATCGTGGCTAATGAACGGGAAGTAAAAAAAAAAAAAAAAAAAAAAAGTAATATTTGAGATCATATGAGTTGCACAAAATTCAAACAGGTGTGGGCACTAGGATAAGCCAAGTATTCATGCAATAAGTGGCAGAACGACCAGGAGAAGTAATTGCACACTTTTAAAGAAAACTGAGAAGGCACGAAAGGAATTATTAAATCAATGACCCAAAGTTAGTTATGTTATGACCGCACTTAACATTTCAGAGTATTATCCATGTAGCATATATGTTGACATTCCTACAACTATAAGAGACGCTGATATAAATTTAAAAGAAAGAATTGAGTCCACCTCACAGACAAAGGCTTGAATTGTTAGAAGATTATATTATGGATGTTCTATGGCGTCCACAAAAGGTGAAAGTAATAATACCCCGAGCAACAGATCGGAAGATAGCTTAAGCCTACTTAAAGGCTGGGAGAGAAGAGGAAACTAACGAGTTACATCAGGTAAGTGAATTAGGAGTCTGAACATTGCAAAATCACTCTTAACATTAGAGGTACAAGAAAGATAGTACAACAGCCATATTCTATAATGGCTCTACAATAAATCTAGAAAGAAAAAAAAAAGTACCAGTCTCATAAGGAGTAAGTATGAAGCTCCCACCGGATTGTGTACGCACTAGAGGTGCAAGTTTATAGTAGAGCTTCAAGAAGTGGAAGTGAATTCTACCTATGTGGAAGGGAGGTTATTAAAGAGACAGAAGATACAATGCGAGATTAAAAGCTAAGTAAGGTAAAGGTTAAGAAGGTACGAAATGCTCAAATGTAGAAGGTTGTGAATAGTCCATACATCAGATAGCGGGCTGGAAGCGCCATGATTCAGTACCCACAAATGATAGTGGTGTTGTCAGGGACATATCTTCTAGCCTATAGTTTCCAAGTACCGAGAGGTCTAGTTAAGAGAGTAAAGAAGAGTTAGAGACAATTTGATGTCCCGCTTGAAGTTCCTGAATAACATAAGGAAATGTATGGTGCTAGAAAGTTAAAGGAAGGTTGTGAGTACTATAAATAAATATGTGTAGGTCACAAGATAAAGTAAGGTAGAGAAACATGGTTTTAGGCGGACATGAGTAAGGATAAGCAGAGGTGATTGAGAAGCTGACGAGAATAGGTAAGGCCTCAGAATTAAGCCCATCAAAACAAGAGAACTGATGGTTTCCGTAAGTTATAAAAAAAAAATAACTCAGTATAGCCTGAACGAACTCAGAGGAGTCTAAGACTATGAGAAATTTGAAGAGATAAAATGTTGCCCTGGTAGTAGAATAATGGTGTAATTGTGATATATAAGAGGATAACGTTAAGGCTATTGATTGGTTAATGATTCAAAGAGGAGGGAAACTCATGAATTGCATGAGATTAGAATACCCCTTATAAGATGAATCACGTTGGGATGCGATGAAATACACTTATTGAAGTATAGTATCATCCCTAGATGGATCAAGAAAATAACTTCAGATGTTTCCTAATGAGACGTGATCCCTAAGGACAATGTATTATGTAAGAGGTTTCAAGTTATCAATGGTAGATTATAGATCCACATTAAGGTGAATCAACAATAGGCAGATACAAGTTCCAAAGTATGAGATGATATCAGGCCTTCATTTTTAAGATGAACAGTAATGAGGAAGAACTAAAGGACTTAGATTTATACATATAGGATAAGAAGCGAGAGGTAACATGGAGTTGGGTAGCAAACCTCGGCAATAATAAATGGAAGCAAGTGTGATAGTGTAGTATGACCTACCTAGATGTAGTAAATCAATAAGGATATATTTACAAGGCTACGAAACAAGATATCGCAACAGTCGTAAGTTTGACAAATTACCGAGCGAAGAACTTTACTACACCTATATACACTGGGAGGAACAACTTGTCATAGTTCTATATATGTTCCCAAAGTGAGGCCTAGAGATTGGCTAAAAGCTGGAGGAAAAGGAACAGAAGAGTCGCATAGGCACACATATAAGGATAAAGTCGTACAAGATGAATGACAGAAGGTCGCAATAATTACGAGGTTGGAAGGATTCAGACCAAAAGTCATGGTGTCAGAAGAGGCCTAAAGGGGGGAATGCCCTGGCCTATGGATTTATTCATAGAACAATTGCCTAGATGGAAAGGCCAGAAATAAAGTATTTATGAGAGCAATAGGTTATGAGACTGATAAGTGCACCAGTCAACATTCGAGGACGAATGTTCCAAAGGGGGGAATGATGTTACAACCCATGTTTTCGTACGTATGAGTCGTCATAAGTCAATTGATGTAAGCTCAGAAGTGAAATCATATTTGAAAAGTTTGCAAAGTAAGTTAATCATATTACCTCGGAGGTTACAAATATTAAAGATCATTAACAACAAGTACAAAGATGGTTGGAAGTTTCACAAGCTAAAGGAATTGAAAACAAATAATGTTTCGTCGAAAGTCGACAAATTGGGAATGTTATAACATGTACTTTTGGAGTGAGACCAGGGTGTTTAAATTGATAAGTAGGTTATGTTATGATTTATATTAGTCATATTACATCCGTGTGTTATGTTTTTAAGTCAAGCGAGTTGTGGAACAAAAGTCGATGAAAGTCATCACAAGTTACATTCATAAGTTTTACTGAAACTTTGGATCAAATGTAACTGCAATTTTCTCCCAATATACTTAGAGTTATGGTGTGTTCCACCTATCAAATTAAAGCTCTATGAGTCTAGTTTCCAACGCATTAAACCATTTGTCAATACGACATCGGAGTAGAGAGATATGTGCATTTTTGCGATACTGCGCAAGCTGTTAGGTGACAAGTAGGTGTGTCACCTACTTGCTTAAATGAAAGCCCAAAAATGGGCCATTTCGGGTCGTCCAAAGAGGCCTTTTAAGGGCCTATTTTCTTCATATATTATACTTAAAATAGAGCATAATAACCAGACATAAGCTCTGCAAAGAATCCTCCCAAATATTTTCCACAAACCCTAATTGATTTTCTCTCCCTTTCAAGTTCTAATTGGAGGTAAAACCTAGAGTTTGAAGAACCAAGATAGGAGCTGAGTTATCCAACAAATAAGGTGAGTTTACTGCTCTCTTTCATCCATTTTGTCTGCTGTAAATTCATGGTAAGTCGTTCTATACTTGTAAGAACTCACGGGACGGTGATCGGAAGCCGTGAGTTCGAGTTATTCACTTGTAGCGGACTGTTTTGTGGACTGTTTTGTTGTGCTGTTGGGCAGCATCTTTTACTACTGTTTTGTGAGAGTTTTGGAGGAGGAAGGGTGTGGAGAAACACCACATAAATGCAGGATGTTGGGCTGGTCGTTCATCGTAACAATTTCGGGTTGTTGACACTACTACGGTGGTCGTTTTGTGTATGAAGCGATTGGGGTGTGTTGGGCTGTTTTGTAGTATTGTATGGTATGCATAAGGTTGGAAACTAATGTATATATGTTCTTATTGTTGTTTTTGGTGTTGTGGTGTTATCTTGAATTTGGAAGAAGTAAGGATTATAGGGGAGATGCTGTCCGTTTTAATACAAAATAAGCTTGTCGTTCGTTGTGCGTTAGTTGTACCTTTCGTAACTTAATGATAGTATTATTATCGTTGTTGTAGATTAAGGTGAGAAGAGGTGAGTTCAAGTTGGTGATTGGAAATATTGTGATAAGGTATGTTAAGGCTAAACCTTTCTTCATTTTGGCATGATCCCGTAACTACATGAGTTTGATAACGAGGCATAAAGAGAAGTTCGTATTCCTGAATTTATTCACATTATCCTAATCTCCGAAGTTACAGTATTCTCCCTTATCGAGACTTCATATTCAGTTTAGTATTGTCTTATTTCATCTAAGAGAGCAGAGAGTATATATATATATATATATATATATATACAATGTTACAGTATGTTTACCACCATCGAGCTATAATCGATGGGCAGGCCCCTATTGGGCAACCACTGATCAGATGGTAAGTATATACCGAGCCTACTGTGGCCGAGCGCCTATGAGCGAGCCCAGAATGGCCGAGATACAGAGCCTAGTATGGCCGAGCGCCTATGAGCGAGCCTACTACGGCAGGGCAGTTACACATACCGAGCCTTATAGGGCCGGACAACTTTTTTACATACTATATGGAGAGAGTTGAGTCAGTATCAGCAGGTAAGCATATATTCAGATTATTTTTGACTCCCAGTTACATTTCGTTATTATATCATCAATTCAGTTTCAGCTTTCAGTTATTTTGTTGCCTTACATACTCAGTACATTATTTGTACTGACGTCCCTTTGTTGGGGACGCTGCATTTCATGCCTGCAGGTCCTGATAGACAGCTGGATAGACCTTCCCAGTAGACAGAGCCAAATATCAGCTTGGTTGGTAAGCTCCACTTCCCCGGAGTTACCAGGTCTAGACCTTGGAGTCTGTTATATATATACAGGTTTGATGGGTAGGTCGAGGCCCTGTCCCGACCATGATACAGTTCAACTATCTCTAGAGGCTTGTAGACAAGTCCTGTATAGTTTGTATAACAGTAGATGTTCACGGCGGCCTCCTCAGTCTGTACATTTATATATATATATATATGAGTTTTTGGGTATGTTTACCCCTTAGATGAGACAGACGATATTTTTAGATGATTCAGAATATGGTCTCATCGGCGTAGGTTGAGGGTTATTTCTCTAGAGTTCACAGTTACAGAGTGGTACGCTCGGGCCGAGTATGGTACCGGGTGCCGGCCACGTCCCTTCAGGTTTGGGGCGTGACACCAGCATCGAGGTGTTTCTAGTAAGGGTGGTTCACTTTACCCTAGGTGTTATGATTGTGGTATATACTATTCAGGTTGATGCCAGTTGGGCGTAGATGCATGTTATGTTTGTGGTGAGTGAGGCCATTTTATGAGAGATTGCCCGTCTTGGGGTGGTAGTGGTATAGCTCAGCTAGCAAGATCGGTTGCAGCTTTTTCAGCACTAGCACGCTATCAAGGAAAAGTTCCTCAGACACCATTGGGCCATGGTAGAGACCAAGGAGGAGCTCCTACTACAGACAGCCCCTAAAACCACAACTATGCATGTGTTTCGTCGTCAGGACCTGGAGGCTTTACCAGACGTGGTTACAGGTACTTTATCAGTGAATTCTCAATATGTGTATGTGTTTATAGATCTTGGTTCTACATTATCATATGTTACTCCCTTTGTTGCTACTAAGCTTGTGATAGAACCAAAAGCCATTAAACCTTTTGAGGTAGCCACCCCAATTGGTGATTTAGTAGTAACTAGGCGTGTTTTTAGAGGTTGCATTATTGTATTTGGCTATCGTAGTACTACAACTGACTTGATTATGTTATAAATGGTTGTCTTTGATGTTATACTTGGTATGGGTTGGTTGTCTTCTTGCTTTATGGATACTTGTATGGCCTTGTCGGCCTATGTTTTGAGTATACAAATAATCATGTCAGCCTTATAGGCCCGTATGTCACATGTATAAGTTTCTATATCATGTTGGGTCATCCTATGTCTAGTATTCCCTTATGTTTTATTCTGGTTATCTCATGACGGCCCTTCTGTCCCATTTACCCATTATGGTATGACAAGAAATACATGTTACATTGGTCCTCGGTTGGATAAAAAATAGGGTGCCTGTCGCAGCCCATCGGTTTGGGTCGTGACAAAAGTGGTATCAGAGCAGTTATATCCCAGGGAGTCTACAAGCCGAGTCTAGTAGAGTCTTGTTTATGGGTGTGTTGGGCACCACACTTATAAGCAGGAGGCTATAGAGCATTTAGGATTGTTACTCATTCTTCTTACCCTAGATCGTGTTGTAGAGCTCAGTCTTAAGAATTCAAACTCCTAAATTCTATCTTATTCATAATACAATGATACCTACATCCAAAAAGACAAATGGTAAGAGATTGAATATGGCTATGGAAGAGTTGAGTCAGAGGAACTCAATTTTGCGTCATGCTTATGATGATAAATGTAAGGTCTTCAGTAAATCATGTGTGTACTAAGACGTGTAAGTTTCTTGATAAGGAGCCCTAAGGCATGAATATCTATCCACCCATTTGGTAAAAAGAAATAAGAGAATCATAAGGCAGATACAAGTTTCAACAAGTAAAAGAAGCAAGGTGAAAAAGGGTATGGGGCACCCAATTAGTGAAGATTATCAGTATTTACAATTCATACAGAGAAATATAAGCTTTCTGAGTTACTTTCAACAGTAAAAAGATATATACAGTTGGCCTCACCCATCTCAATTATGCCTTATGGGAGCTGACAAATATAGTTTAAGAGAAGAATGGGATATCAGGATCCAATTGGGGTTAGAGTAACCCAAAATGATGGATAGATTGTTATCATTAGCTAACATTTCCGAAGGATAGTGAAAATGTGGTAATAGATCTCCTTGTGAGACACCCAGATGGTAAACTCTAGAATAGTACAATCAAATATGAATATTAGAATATTCAGAAATTTTAGAATATAGACAGTGGAATCCTAGAAGGGATAAATATTTATCTTAGTATGACTACTACCCCTAGTAAACAAATACGAGAGAATGTTACGCATCCGGAAGAGCCACTGAGATGAAGTAATGGGAGCTAAAAGTGAAATAACATTTTGTTGATGTTTTCAGAATAAAATGATAGAGAGAAATATTAGCCAGAGAATGAGAAGAGAGTAAATGAAGTATTATGAGTAAGATGTGATAAATGGGTTATAACGCTAAATCAAAATATGAAAGAATGACAGAGTCTATAGCAAAGTGAAGGGAAAGACAAGAGGATACATGCCTTGAATAAATAAAAGGGTATAAGCCATGAAGTTATATCCTCATTTCGAGAAATAAGTTGGTGACTCCAACATAATTACCAAAAGAAAAAGTTAGACCCCGGAGTAATAGAAATCAGTATGGACTGGTGTACAAGATAAACTGAACATGAATTAGGGACCGAATTATTTGATAATAGTCGGCATCGTGAGAATTTTAGAGATCACGTTCCAGTAATAATAGAATGGATAACAGAAGAATAACCTTTAAAGTGAATTCAAGACGACACTTCCCTAAAGCGAGCAATGTGAGCAGAGTTATGCTTAAGGGAGTGTACTAGTTACACTAGGTATGACCCTCATAAGTAAGAAATTTCATTATCCTTGGTACATAAGGGTTAACGCAAGGAGAGCAAGAGTCAATGAAGATGTGAAAAGACGCAAAACATGAAGAGAGGGGGGAAGATGGTGTGACATGGTATTAAGTTGGAGTTATATGCTTCAGGTAACTACGGAATAGTAAAGGAATAATATGGTAAAAAGGCGAAAGGAATGAGATTGCATTTATTTAGATTATACAGATATGTTACGACTCTAGCACAATATGCAAGCACGATGCCAGGGCAAGGCAGTAAGGGTTCCCGCCTAGGATGTTATTGATAAATAAGTGTGAATGAGCACTTGATACATAAGGAGCCAGTGCAAGAGGTAAGTTAAGACAAAGGAAATAACCCAAGAGATATTACACAGAATATAGATATGTGAATGGACCAACGATTAGTTAGTAGTTGATTCAGGAAGAGTCTAGTTATGGCTAGACAAGAGGATATAGATAAATCAACAGATCATGCAAGACAAACTTAGTGAACCCCAACATAGGGAATTCAGTCTCGCAGATATGACATTATGATACTTGAGAAATATTCAGATAGGAGTTTGGGTAGTTAATGGTGCCATATAGGCATTACAGAAATAAAGAGAGCGCCACTGGGGAGACATTCAAAATTTTAGTTCAGAAGCAACCATACGAGAACCAGAGCGCGGAGGTAAGTAACTAAGGATAATTATAGGCGGGTAAGAACATAAAAAATTCCTTTGGGTATATGATGTAATAAGCTTGCAGTTTTACATAAATCAGAGAATCTCCCCTAAGTACTACAAAGAAAGACTAGTTGAGGAAATAAAGAAGAAGGCTTCAACCTACGCACAGTGACATAAATAAGAAATTGTTTTGTAACAACAGTCTCACTATAACATTGTATGCAATCCATAAGAAAGTGGCACACATCGTAGCTAATGAATGGGAAGAAGAAAAAAATCAAAAGTGATATTTGAGATCATATGAGTTACAGAAATTTCAAGTATTCGTGGGCAATAAGATAAGCCAAGTAGTCATGCAACAAGTGGCAGAATGACCAGGAAAAGTAATTGCTTATATTTAAAGACAACTAAGAAGGCACGAAAGGAAATCTATAGTGCTAGCAATTTAAAGGAAGGTTGCGAGTAGTATAAATAGATACGTGTAGGTTGCAAGCTAAAGTATGGTAGAGCGACAAGGTTTTAGGTAGATAAGAGTAAGGATAAGAAAAGTTTAGTGAGAAGATAACAAGAATAGGTAAGTCCATAGGATTAAAACCATAAAGAAAAGAGCTAATGGTTTCCGTATGTTATAGAAAGATATGTATAGCCAGAATGAACTCGCACGAGTCTAAGACTAGGAGCAAATAGGAGAGATGAAATGCTGTCATGAATTGTACAGGATTAGAATACCCCCATAAGATGAATCACGTTGGGATGCTATGAAATATAGTTATTGAAGTATAGTATCGTCTCTAGGTGGATAAAGAAAATAACTTCAAATGTTCCCGATGTGACGTGAACCCGATTGAAAATGTATTATATAAGAGGTTTCAAGTTATCATTGGTAGATTATAGATCAACATTAAGGTGAATCACCAATAGATGGATAAAAGTTCCAAAGTATGAGATGATATTAGGTTGTCATTCTTAAAATGAACAGTAACAAGGAAGCATTAAAAGACTTAGATTTATACATATTGGATAAGCAGCGAGAGCGTAACCTAGATTTGGGTAGCAAACCTCGGTAATAATAAACTGATGTAAGTGTTATGGTATAGTATGACCTAGCTAGTTGTAGTAAAGCCATAAGGATAGATAACGGAGGGTATGAAACAAGATATGTCAATAGTCATAAGTTCGACAAAGTACCAAGCTAAGGACTTTAGTGCATCTCTAGATGCCTAGAGGGATAACTTGTCATAGTTCTGTATATGTTCACAAGGTGAGGCCTAGAGATTGGATATAAATGGAGGAAAAAGGAGAGAAGAGTCGCATAGGTGTACAAATAAGGACAAAGTCGTAGAGGCTGCATGACAGAAGGTAGCAACATTTACAAGATTGGAAGAATTCCGACCACAGGTCGTGGTATGAGAAAGAGGCATAAAGGGGAGAATACCCTGGCCTTTGTATTTATTCATAGAACAATTACCTAGATGACAAGGACAATATTAAAGTATTCATAAGAGCTATAGGTTATGAGACTGATAAGCGCGTCAGTCAACATTCTAGGACGAATGTTCCAGGGGGGGATGATGTTACACCCTATATTTTCGTACGCGAGAGTATGTCGTAAGACAATTAATGTAAGCTCAAAAATGAGATCGTCTTTGAAAGTACATAAAGTAAGTTAATTATGTTACCTTGCAGGTTACAAATATTTAAGATCATGAATAACTATTACCAAGAGGGTTGGAAAGCTTAGACGCTAAGTGAATTGAAGAAAATAAGTTTCGTCGAAAGTCGACAAGTTTGGAATGTTATAACATGTACTTTTTGGGGTGAGACTAGGGTGCTTAACATGGTAATGAGGTTATTTTATGAGTTTTTTTAGTCGTGTTATAATCGTTTGTTATGTTTTGAAGTCAAGCAAGTCGTGAAACAAAAGTTGGCAAAGGTGATCACGAGTTACATTCATAATGTGCTGAAAATTAGGTCAAATGTAGCTGCACGTTTCTCCCAATATACTTGGAATTAAGGGATTATCCACATATTAAATTGAATATATATGATTCTAGTTTCTAACAGATTAAACCGTTCATCGATACGACATCGGAGGAGAGAGAGATTTGCATTTTCGTGAGACCGCGCAAGAAGCTCCCAATGGGACCCACTCATTTCATAAAGTGATATAGGTCGACCACCGCATAAGTGGGTCCTATTGGGAGTTGCTTGCACAGTCTCACAAAAATGCGAATATCTCTCTACTCCATATCATATCGATGAACGGTTTAATGTGTTAGAAACTAGAATCATAGATCTTCAATTTGGTAAGTTGATCATCCCATAATTCCAAGTAAATTGGGAGAAAATCTTAGATATATTTGCCCTAATGTTCAGCACATTTATGAATGTAACTTGTGATGACCCTTGCCAACCTTTGTTCCACAACTCGCTTGACTTCAAAAAATAACACACGATTATCATAAGTCTACAATAACTCATAAAATAACCTCCTTATCATGTTGAGAACCATAGTCTGACCTCAAAAGTCCATGTTATAACATTCCCAACTTGTCGACTTTCGACGAACCTTATTTTCTTCAATTCGTTTAGGTTCTAAACTGTCCGACCCTCTTGGTACTTGTTGTTCATGATCTTAAATATTTGTAACCTTCAAGGTAATATGATTAACTTACTTTATGTATTTTCAAAGATGATCCCATTTCTAAGCTTACATCAATAGACTTACGACGTACTCTTACGTACAAAAACATGAGGTGTAAAATCATTCCCCCTTTCAATCTCATATTTGTTTCAACCTTCTGTCATGCAGCCTGTATGACTCTGTCCTTTTATGCCCGCCTATGCAACTCTTCCATCCTTTTTACTCCAGCTTTTAGCCAATCTCTAGGCCTTACTTTATGAACATATACAGTACAATGTCAAGCTATCCCTCTGGGGAATTATAGGTGTACTGATGTTTTTCGCTAGGTACTTTGTCGAACTTACGACTATTACTATATCTTGCCTCATAGCCTCGGTTATCTATGCTTATGGCTTACTACATCTAGTTAGGTCATACTATATCATAACTCTTTCTTCGGTTTATTATTATCGAGGTCTACTACCCAACTCCAGGTTACTCTCTCCTTGCTTATCCTATATGTATAAATCTAAGTCCTTTAATGCTTCCTTATTAATGTTTATCTAGAGAAGGACATCCTAATCTCCTCTCATACTATGGAATTTTCATCCATATATTGTTGATTCACCTTAATGTTGATCTATAATCTACTACTGATAACTTGAAACTCTTACGTAATACATTGTCGCTACGGCTCACGTCTCATCAAGGAACATCCGAAGTTATTTGTCTAATCCACCTAGGGACGATACTATACTTCAATAATCGTATTTCATAGCTTCCCAACGTGATTCATCTTATGGGGGTATTCTAATCCCATGCAGTTCATGAAATGCCTTCTCTTTGAATCAATATTTAATCGAAGACCTAAATGTCATCCTCTTATCATTTATCATAGATACACCCTTATTCTACTACCAGGGCAGCATTCCATCTCTTCTAAATGCTCCTAGTCTCTAACTCCTTATAGTTCATTCAAGCTATACATAGATTTTTATAACTTATGAAAACCCTCAGCTCTTTTTTTTTATGGTCTTAATCCCAAGGCCTTACCTATTCTCGTCACCTTTTCACTCACCTTTTCTTATCCTTACTCATGTCTACCTAAAACCTTGTTGCTCTACCATATTTGAGCTTGCAACCTACATATATCTATTTATACTACTCACGACCATCCTTTAACTGGAACCTCAAGCGAGGCATCACGCTGTCTCTAACTCTTCTTTACTCTCTTAACTAGACCTCTAGGTACCTGAAAGCCATAGGGTGGAAGATATGCTACTGATGACACCACTATCATTTCTGGATACTGAATCACAACGCTTCTAGACCTCTATATGAAGTATAAATTATTCACAACTTTCTGCACTTTAGTATCTCGTACCTTCTTTACCTTTACCTTTCTTACCTTTAAATCTTGCATTGTATCTTTTGTTGCTTTCATAATCTCCCTTGCACATAGGTGGAATTCACGTCCACACCTTAAAGCTATACTATAAAACATGCACCTCCGGTGCATACATAATCTGGTAGGAGCTTCATACTGACTTCTTATGAGGCTGTACTCTCTAACTGGCTTTATCATAGAGCTGTTATAGAATATGATTTTTGTACTAACTCTCTTGTACCTCTGCTATCAATGGTGATTCTGCAATGTTCTGAATCACGATTTCTATAATTATCTAGGTCTAATAATTAGACTCTTGATTTACTTAGTTGATGTAACTCTTTAGTTTCCTCTTCTCTCTTAGCCTTTAAGTAGGCATAAGCTATCTACTGATCTGCAACTCATGTTATTAGTTTTTTACTTTAGCCTTTCGTGGATGCTATGGAACATCCATGATATAACCTTCTAACAATTCAAGACTTTATCTATAATGTGGACTCAATTCTTTCTTTTAACAAATACCGAAGTCTCCCATAACTGTATGAATGTCAACATATACATTGTATGGATTGTACTTCGAAATCTTAAGTGTGGTCGTAACGTAACTCACTCTGGGTGATCGATTGGATAATTCCCTTCGTGCCTTCTCAATTACCTTTAAATACAAGCAATTACTTTCCTTACTCATTCTGCCACTTGCTGCATGAATACTTGGCTTATCTTAGTGCCCACGAATACTGAAATTTCCTGTAACTCATATGATCTCAAATATAACTTCTTCTTTTTTAAAATTCTTGTTCATTAGTGACGATAGGTGCCACTTTCTTATGGAGTGCATACAATGTTGTAGTGAGACTGTTGTTAGAAGATCATTTATTCTCCAGGTTACTATGCTTAGGTTGAAGCCTTCTTCCTTATTTCCTCTACTAATCTTAGTTACTTACCTCCGCGCCATTGTTCTTGTAGGGTTTCTTCAAAACTAAAATTTTGACTACCTCCCTAGCGGCACTCTCTTATGTTTCCGTAATACTTATACGGTACCTTTAACTACCCCAACTCCTATCTGAATATTTCTCAAGGATTACAATGTCATATCTATGAGACTGAATTTCATGTGCTAGGTTTCACTATGTTTATCTTGCATGATCTGCTTATTTATACGAGACCTCTTGTCTTGCCATAACTAGGCTCTTCTTGAATTAACTGCTAACTACTCGTCAGTTTAAGCTCATATTTATACTCTGCGTAGCCTCTCTTAGGTTATGTCTTTAGTCTTAACTTACCTTTCGCACTGGGTCCTAATGTATCAAGTGTCCATTAACCCTTATTTATCAATAACATCCTTGCCGGTAACCCTTACTGTCTCTCCCCAGCATTGTGCTTTCATAATGTTCTTGAGTCGTAACATATCTGTAATATCTGAATAAATGCAATCTTATTCTTTTCGCCTTTTTACCGCATTTTTCCTTTACTATTCCATAGTTACCTGAACCACTTAACTCCGACTTAATATCATATCACCCCATCTTCCCCCCTTTAGGAGAGTACTAACATTTAAAGCTATGAAGATTTACCTATAATATTTTACCTCTTGATCTTCGACGTCTTTTTACGTCTTCACTGACTCTTACTCGCCTTGCGGTAACTCTTCTCTAACAGGGATAACTGAATTTCTTACACATGAGGGTAACACCTACTATAACTGCCACACTTAGTCCCTTAAACTTACCTCTGCTCACAGCGCTTGCTTTAGGGAAGCGTCTTCCTGATTGACCTTAAATGGTTATTCTTCTGTTGTCCATTCTATTATTGTCGGAACATGATCTCTACAATTTCCAAGTTGTCGACTATCATCAAATCATTCGGACCCTAATTCATGTTCAGTTTTATCTGATTTACTAGCCCATACTAATTTCTATTACTCATAGAGGTCTAACTTAGCCTTCTAGCAATCATGTTGAAGTCCAAGGATATGACGTTATGGCATATACTCTTTTATAGTCTCAAAGCCTGTCTCCTCTTGTCTTTTCCCTCTCTTGACAATAGACTCTTTCATCCTGTCATATTTTAATTTACTGTTATCACCCATTTATCACATCTTACTCATAATTCTTCATTTACTCTCTTCTTATTCTCCTGCTAATATTTCTGTCTATCACTTTATTCTGAAAATTTCAATGAAACGTTCTTTCACTTTATCTCCCCTTGCTCCATCTCACTGACTCTTTGGGTCGCCTAACATTCTCTCTTTACTAGGGACGAGAGTCATACTAAATTAAATATTTATCCTTTCTAGGATGCCAATGGCTATCTTCTCAATTTCTGAACATTCTACTATTCATGTCTAACTGTACTATTCTAGAGTGCACCATATAGGTGTCTCAAGAAGAGAACTATTAATTCAGCTACCGCTAGCAATCCATCCACCATTGTTTCTTACTCTAACCCTAGGTTGATCCTGATATCCCATCCTTCCGTTAAACTATATCTGTTAGCTCCCATAAGGCATAACTAAGATGGGTGTGGCCAGTTGTAAACACCTCTGTTACTATTGAAGGTAAGTCCAAACGCTTATATTTTTCCGCCTGAATTGTTAATACTGATAATCTTCATTAATTTTGTACCTTGTGCCCTCCTTCACCTTACTTTTGTAACATGTTGAAACTTATTCATTTACCTTATGATACTCCCATGGCCTGCTATTCACGGGGTGTGTTTGATATTCCAACCTTAGGGTCTTAAGCTGGAAATTTGCACATCTAGTATGCACGATCTGATAGGGCAATGTCGTTAAGAAATCTTTCTCTATTAGTGCCCTTCCCTATTGTTGTATTAGCCCTCTGGCTAGCTATAATCTTTCTAATTGCAAACATCTATGTATCATTAGCAAATATAACTCTTGACTCAAACACTTAGGACTCAGCTCTATAACATGATTTGGATTGGAAAGAAGGGTAACAAACTCCTAAATGCCTTGTAGCTTCCTGTTTATATAATGTAGTGCACAACGCATATATAAACAAGGCTTTACTAGACACCACTGGTAGACTCCCTAGGACAGAACTACTCTGATACCAAGTTTGTCATGCCCCAAACCTAGGGAGGTGTGGCTGGCACTTGGTGCCATATTTGTCCTGGGCATACCACTTTGTAACTGTGAACTCTGGAGGGGTAACCCTCGACTTAGGCCGATGAGGCCTACCCTACAAATCAAGGCCGACGAGGCCACCAGGAATATCTAAAACCAGCAATACCAAACTAACATGTACACTGTGCTGGCAAGGCCACAATACTAACATACAAAATATACATGACTCATCTACAAGCTTCTAGAGATAAATAAACTATATCATGGTCGGGATAGGGCCTCGACCTACCCATCAAGCATGTATATATAAAATGGACTCCAAGGTCTAGACATGGTATCCCCGAGGAAGTGGAGTTTACCAACCAAGCTGATGTTTGACTTTGTCTACTGGGAAGGTCTATGCAGTTGTCTATCAGGACCTACAAGCATGAAATACAGCGTCCCCGACAATAGTGACGTCAACACGAAATAATGTACCAAGTATGTAAGCCACCATAATAATTGAAAGCTGAAACTGAACTGATAATATAATAACTGAAAGTAACTAGGAGTCAAAGATAATCTGAAGATATGCTTGCCTGCTGATGCTGACTCAACTCTCTCAATATAGTAAGCAAAATAGATGTACGGCCCTATAAGGCTCGGCAAGTATAACTGCTCTGCCATAGTAGGCTCGCTTATAGGCTCTCGACAATACTAGGCTCTGTATATCGGCCATTTTGGGCTCGCTCATAGGCGATCGGCCATAGTAGGCTCAATATATAACTTACCATCTGATCAAAGGTTACCTAATAGTGGCCTGCCCACTGATTATAGCTCGATGGTGGTGAAAATACTATACTACTACCCAATAGGGGCCTGCCCATTGATTATAGCTCGATGGTAGTGAAAATATTAGAATTATATATATATATATATATATATATATATATATATATATAACACTTTGTTCTATTGATTGTAAGGAAATAATACTTAAATGAATTAAGTCCCGATAAGGGAGAATTCTGTAACTTAATAGACTAGGATAATGTATATAAATTTAGGAGTATGACTTCTCTTTATGTCTTGTTATCAAACGCATGTAGTTATGAGATCGTGCCAAAATGAAGGAAAGGTTTATCCTTAACATAACTTAAACCCTTTGATTCATTAATATCTCCCAAGCAATTCATCAAACAACTCAACTCAATCTACTATAGCATAAGGAGATTCAAAATCAGTGTTGAGTAGTCCGCAACTTAAACGAGTAGCTCATTTATGTAAATTTAGGCCGCATCTCCCTTATAACAAGGTCTCCTCCAATAACATATACCAACAACAGAAACCAAATCAATACAATAAGAACAATATAAACAATAGGGCACAAAATATTTCATTAACAAGTCACCAACATATCACGACGAACGGTAATCTTGGATTGAATCCCTTTAGCACCCTTGAACCCCATTATCATTCATTATTGGACTTAGTAATATATCCAGTATAATAACCAATGTCTTTTAAATGATTTCCAGCATTCTACTCATTTTGAAAGTTACCCGAAATTGCCCAAAACAATATAATATCATTGTGGACAACTTCCAAGTGCTTTACAGTCATTTCTTTTTCTGGTTACCAGTTTCCTCAACAAGATTGACATGTAAAACAACATAATCATACTAAAAATATCATAGCCAACTTATTTCCATAATTTCCATCCACTTAAAGTTCATAAGATCAACTTTAAAATCAATCCATCAAGAACAACAACATCCCAAGCTAATCCAAGTATTATCTTGTAGTTTATCATCCTAACAGCTTAACCAACATACAAGCGAGCTTAAGAAAAATTGTTAGGCTATTATACTCACCTTATCCAGTAGCAACAACTTGAAAATTCAGCCAAACACAGCCCACAATTATCCTAAATTACAACACAACCGTAAAGAGGTGTTGTTCTTCACTAGAACTAACTTTTGATATTGAAATACGGTGTAATCACTTTGGAATCACATCAATCCCTTATGGTATCTATTTAGGAGGGTTAGAAGGAGTGTAGGGATGAGGTTGGGTCGAAAAATGAGAAATAAAGGTAGTCCAAATCATTTTTAAAGTGAAGTAGGTGGACCACCGCCTAAGTGGGTCCCATTGTGAGCTGCTTGCGCAGTCTCACGAAAATGCAAATATCTCTCTACTCCGATGTAGGATCGACAAACGGTTTAATGTGTTAGAAACTAGACTCGTATATCTTCAATTGTGTAGGTTTATAATCCGGTAATTCTGAGTAAATTGGGAGAAACGCTCAGATATATTTGACCTATATTTCAACACATTTATGAATGTAACTTGTGGCGACCTTTGCCAACTTTTGTTCCACAACTCGCTTGATTTCAAAACATAACACACGACTATCATAAGACTAAAATAACTCATAACATAACATCCTTATAACATTCCCAACTTGTCAAATTTCGACGAACCTTATTTTCTTCAATTCGTTTAGGATCTAAACCTTCCAACCATCTTGGTACTTGTTGTTCATGATCTTAAATATTTGTAACCTCCAAGGTAACATGATTAACTTACTTTATGTATTTTCAAAGATGATCCTATTTCTGAGCTTACATCAATAGACTTACAACGTACTCTTATGTACGAAAATATGGGGTGTAACATTATCTAACAAAGACAATACCAAGATCTCATAATACCAATAACGGGTCCAAAAACCATCTTGGGAATTTTCAAAGCCCTGATCTTCAATTGATGGTACCCCGATCTCAAGTCAATATTTGAGAACACCCTAGCACACTGAAAGCTAATTATATAAATCATTGATGTTCGGTGGTGGATACTAATTCTTGACGGTAACCTTGTTCAATTGCCTATAGTCAATGCACATCCTCACGGAGCTATATTTCTTCTTCACAAATAATACTAGCGCACCCCAATGTGAGACACTCTACCTGATGAAGCCTTTATCCACCAATTCCTAAAAGTTTTCCTTTAATTCCTTCAACTCTGATGGAGCCATGTGATAGAATGGGATAGATACGGGCTGAGTGCCGGCTACCAAAACAATACCATAATCAATATCCCTATCGGGTGGTATGACCGGTAGATCTGCATGAAACACATCGAGAAAATCCCCCACTATTAAAACAACTCAATAGTAGGAGTACAATCACTAACATCTCGAACAAAATCCAGATACACCAAACACCCTTTATTAACCATCCATTGAGCCTTCAAAAATGAAATCACCATACTAGGAGTGCGACAAAAAGAGACCCTCCATTCCAAACTTGCAACCTAGGCATTGCCAACATCACAGTCTTAGCGTGACAATCAAGAATAGCATGGTACAAAGATAGCCAATCCCATAGTCAAAATTGCATTAAAGTCCACCATATTTAGCAACAAAAGATCACCTCTAGTCTCATAACCTCCAATTGTAACCGCACAAGTCCGATAAACACGATGCACCATAATAGAATTACCAAAAGGTGTAGACACATGAACATAATTATCAAGAACCATGAGGCATGTCAAAATAAGGAGCAAAATATTATGTCACATAAGAACCAGATCAAAAAACATAGAACGCATCTTTATGACAGACCGAAACCATAATTGTAATCATTGCATTTGAGGCCATCACCTTGGGTCTACTAAGAAAAGAATAGCATCGAGCCTGACCAACACTGGTTGAAGCTCCTCCAACCTGGACTCCCCTTTTTGGGCGACCTCTAGCTGCATGTTCTCCACCTCTAGCTATCTGGGCAAGGAGTGGACAAGCTGGTGCTGAAATCACTGGCTCAGAAAAGTGTGGAATTGCGCCCATGGCAAACCTTAGGAAATGCCTCCTCATATGGCCAAGCTCTCCACACTCATAACAACCGCTAGCTGACAAAGGTTGTTGTACCAGAATATACCCCTGATGGCCTAAATACCCACTGGAGGAACCCTGAATATACGGAGCATGGTATGAACTCACTAAGAGAGCACTAAAAGATGATGCAGTTGGAGTAATGAAAATGGTCGAGACACTACTCCATAAGCAATATGCGGTGTAGAATGATTTGTCTTACTATGATGGCCTCTACCTCCACATGAGGTACCACTGAAGCTACCAGAATGACAAGGCCTCTTGTCTCTCTCCATAACCTCATGTCGTTGACGATGGATACGCTCAATTCTTCGAGCTATATCCATAACTTGTTTGAATGTAGTCCCAATCTCCGACTCTCATGCCATAGAAATCCTAATACCATAGTTCAAACCCTCAATGAATTGCCTCAACCTCTCAGCCTCGGCGGAGAACAAAATAGCAGCATGACGAGACAAATCTGTCAAATGATCCTGCTGAAGCCGCTGAAACTAACCTCTTAACTCATCCCACCCAGTGTGTGGGATGTACTTCTCAAGGAACAACTGCGATAACTGAGACCAAGTGGAGGTGAACATGCTGGTCTACCCATCTTACAAGTCTACCACTATCTCCGGGTAGCCCCTCAAACCAGAAAAGAAGTGAAGTCCACCCC
Source organism: Nicotiana tomentosiformis (assembly GCF_000390325.3). Classification (NCBI taxonomy): domain Eukaryota; kingdom Viridiplantae; phylum Streptophyta; class Magnoliopsida; order Solanales; family Solanaceae; genus Nicotiana; species Nicotiana tomentosiformis. The sequence goes on along the minus strand of NC_090816.1, from coordinate 56,529,227 downwards.
CATTAGACTCTACGAAGCCTAGATTGTGAAGCATCTAGTGACCTCTGCCTCGAAATTCATAGGCATCCTCCAAAATACTGCCCTCAAAGTGTGGAGGGAACAACCTCTGAAGCTTCTCTATTCTATTTTGCTCCTCGATAGACATAGCAGTCAAATTCTTAGGCCTAGCTACTGTAACAGGCTGCTCCGGAGTATGAGTGTTAGTGGTCTGGACTCTCTCTCCAGTCTGAGACATGGTTGCGGCCATTGGAACCACTCCAGCCTAAGTCAAAGCTTCAATAAAGCTGACCATATTTCTCATGAACTCCTGGAGTACGGGCGCTACAACAAAGCCCTATGTGCGACCCCTAGTGGGTGCTCTAGCACTAGGCTTTAGTGGGTGCTCTGTCGCTAGCCGCCATTGTGCAACCCCTAGTGGGTGCTCTGGCCCGAGGATGGGCCCTATCCCTCGTGACTACAGCAGAAGGTACTGCCTCTCCATCACCGGTTGCTACTGAAGCACACATTCTCACCATCCGTGAGAGAGTAGAAGAGAACATTTAGGCTCAGAGAATAATCAACACACGATATAATATCAAGAAAGGGGAAGTTTTAAAACCCTATATCCTGTCGCAAATAGATATTGACGTCACTGTATTGATCAACAAGACTCTACTATTCCTGCTCGTGATTTGTGAGACCGTTAGAACCTAGAGCTCTGATAGCATATTGTCACTACCCAGAATCCCAACAAAGGATGTGATGACGCCTAAGGCTCGCTAGTCAAGCCAACACTCAACAACATCAATAAATACCAATATCATTAACTAATTTCAGATAATAAAACAAGCAAAATAAGTCATAACTTCCAATATAAGATATACATAAATCCCAGACAGGGTATACATTACCACAACTATATCCTAAAACCTGGGTGTCACAACTAGTCACAAGTATCTAATAAGAGTACAAAAATCTCAATCTGAATATAGCGTCTGTCCAAAAATGGAAAATACAAGGTTAGAAGTAAAGAGTAAGGAAGGGAGGACTCCATATGTTGTGGATCGTATCACGTAAAGATCACCACAAGGTATCTTTATAGAACTCCTACTATGCTGGGTGTATGCCACCAAAGCAAGCCTCAGAACCTGCACAAAATACACAGAAGTACAATATGAGTAAAAGATATAAAGCACCTAGTAAGTATCAAGTCTAGCCTCGAGGAAGCAATGGCAAAAGGTTAATAATTGGACCTATTATCAGCCCAAAATCATAAGAGGCATTAACAGTACACGAGATAAAGCATGATATCATCAGTCAAGTCTTCCAATAACAACACATTAATGCCAAAATGTATACATGCTTTTCAAATAAGAGATAGAACACAATATCGGGTATCTCAAATCTTTTACAGCCAAGATATGAGGCTAACAACAGACAATAATCTTAAGAGACACAGCATGAGTCTAAGCCACCAATGCAAACTCACATTCCAATACCAATTCTCTATATTAATCCATATCACTGACATAGATCGGGTATAAAAAATAATACCAATCTAAATATCTTGCGCTCATAGGGCCCAAGATAACATGGGTAATCACCTAACTCTGGAGGGATGGCACCAAATCCATGCGTCGTTGCGGCATGCAACCCGATCCACGAGTATATATTATAATATTGAGGCGCGTAGCCCGATCTATAAATATTCTTGTGGCGGCGTGCCACCCGATCCACTCATGCACCCATGGCGGTGTGCCACCCGATCCACACATGTACCCATGGCGGCGTGCCACCCGATCCATACATGTACCCATGGCAGCGTGCCACCCGATCCACAACAATCTTATCAATATTTAATATTTTGTTCATTATATACGTGGTGCCAAAACTCTACCTTTTTACAATGCTCAACTCTCCAACTCTTAGATGTATGCATATGAGGCCACATAATCAAAGGCATTTAATCATAATAATAAAAAGGCATATAAAAGCACAAATGGATAAAGATAGCTATAGCAAATCATGTAATTCAATCCATCTCAACACGAATAAAATATTTAAAGATAGCATTTATCATTCACGATTTTTTTATAATATTTAACACGAATAAAATGAACCATTTAACCATCAAGTCAAGAATTAACTAGACAAGTGTATGACTATGGCTCGACAAAGAAGCTCAAGGTGAAAAAACAATCATTTATGCCCAAATCATAAGTCATAATCCTAGGCATGCTTCTAAGCCACAATTACATGTCATCATGTAGTCATAGAATCAGTAAAACATAAATGAGAATTTCACATGGTCAAAATAAGGCAAAATCTTCAGACGAACATTTATCGGACATGGCCAACCTAGCTACGAATAAACGCTCGTCACCTCACATATGTGTGGCTCCTAAATTAAGCAACAAGTAGCAAATAGACCACCTATGGGAAAACATTCCTCTTACAGGGATAGACAAGAGACTTACCTCCACTTGATTGTTTACAACCTTCCAAAATAGCCTTCCCTTTCAAATCAACCTCCAAACGAGTCGAGTCTAGTCAAATACAACTCAATAACATCAAACAAAGTTGTAGGAATCAATTCCATACAATAAAACTTCAATCTTTAATCACTTCCCAAAAAGTCAACAAAAGTCAACCCCATGCTCGCACAGTCAAAATCTAATTCAAGGGACGGATCCCAACTACTCATAACCCCACGAGTCCAAATATGTGATTAGGTTCCAAAACCATGTCTAAACCATAGCTATAAACCCCAATTTTCATTTCTTAAGTTGTAGAAATATCCCCGGGTTTTCCTCAAATATTTATGTTTTGGTTGTTAATAATCCATGTAGATTCATGAAATAATGCTAGAAATGTGTAGAAATCGTTTACCACAAAGCCTTGTATGGAAATCTCCAAGCAAAAATTGCTCTCCCAGGTCTAGGGTTCAATATATGAGATAATGCATCGAGGTCCTGAAATCCATCAATAAAAAGAAGCTAAAGGTGTCACATTTGCAACCAGGGATATGTAAATGCAAAAATCGAAAATGCGAGAAAAGTTTTGCAAAAGCGACCACAATCTTCGCAAATGCGACCTCCGCTCGCAAATAAGAACTACCCATCGAAAATGCAAAAGTCACAATTGCGGCCCCAACTTTGCGAATGCAAAGCTGGACCTCCCCTGACCCACTTTGCAAATGAGATCAAAAGTCCGCAAATGCGAGCAGACCATCGCAAATGCAATATTTGCAGCACCATCAACACTTTCAACTTCCAAAACAAATTCAAAACCAATCTGAAATACTCCCGAGGCCTCAGTTCCCACTCCGAACATCCATAAAAGTATATAAAACTCATAAGAACTTGCTCGTATACTCAGAAAATCAAAATAACATATACAACCATGAATAAATCACCAAAACACATGTCGCATGCCTTTAAGTTGAAAAAACTTTGAAGATTCACAACCAAGCATCTGATTCATGTCTATGAAACTCAGAACGCAAAAAAACTTTGAACAAAAGTTCTAAAGGACAAAACAGACATGTTCCACGTTCCGGAACAATAATCCAAACCCGATTGCATCAAAGTCAACACCATGCCAAACTTGTCAAATTGCCAACTTTTGGCAAATAGAGCCAAATCACCTTAGGAATATCTAAATCCAAATTAGAACGTACACTTAAGTCCAAAATCACAATACAAACTTATCGGAACCATCAAATCACATATACGAGGTAGTTTGCTCAAAAGTCAAATCTTGGTAAACTCTTACAACTTAAGATTCCAACAATGGAACTAGGTGTTTTAATTCGCTCCAAGCTTTCCTGGAACCAAACCATCCATCCATGCAAGTCACTAAATGACAATCAAACATATGTGAAACATAAAATAGGGAAATGGGGCTCAAATACATAAAATCATCAATCGGGCCATTACATTCTCACCCTTTTAACAAACATTTGTCCTCGAACAAGTTTAGAATCATACGTGAAATGTCAAATAGGTTAGGATATCTACTTCACAGATCATGCTTGATCTTCTAAGATGCCTCCTTGACCAGTTGAACTCTCTATTGAACCTTCACTATCGGGAACTCTTTAGCCTTGAGCTTTCGAATCTACCATCCATAATGGCCACCATCTCTTCCTCATAAGACATATTCTCATCCAACAGCACTGTGCTAAAGTCCAAAACATATTACTTATCTTCATGATAGTTTCAAACCATAGAAAAATGAAACACTAGATGAACTCCCAAAACACTAGGATGCAAAGCAAGTCTAGAAGACACCTCGTTGGCTCTTTCCAAAAGCTCAAAAGGGACAATAAATCACGGGCTCAACTTGCCTTTCTTCCTAAACCTCTTCACACCCTTCATAGGCGAAACACTAAGAATAACCTTCTGTCCGTCCATGAATGCCACATCACGAACCTTTCGTTTAGCATAACTCTTCTGCTTGGACTGAGTTGTGCGAAGCCTCTCCTGAATAAATTTCACCTTCTCTAAAGCTTCACGAACCAAGTTTGTTCCCAATAACCTAGCCTGACCGGGCTCGAACCAACCAACCGGAGAACGACAATGCCTCCCATATATGGCCTTATGCAGAGCCAACTGGATACTAGACTAGTAGCTCTTGTTGTAGGAAAACTATGCTAATGATAGAAACCCGTCCCACTGACCTCAAAAATCAATAGTACATGCCCTCAACATATCCTTCAAGATCTGAATGGTGTGCTCGAACTGTCTGTCCTTTTGAGGGTGAAATGCAATACTCAACTCCACCACCATGTCCAACTAAAGCTGAACAACTTCCAAAAGTGCAAAGTGAACTGAGTGTCGCGATTCGAGATGATAGAAACATGAATACCATACAGTTGGACAATTTCTCTGATGTAGATCTTACCCAACTACTCTAAAATGTACGATGTAATAACCATAATGAAATACGCCGATTTAGTAAACCAATCCATAATGATCCAAATGGCCTCAAACTTCTTTAAGGTCTATGGAAATCCAACCACTAAGTCCATAGTGATGCGATCCTACTTCCACTCTGGTATATGAATCTCTTGACCAAGCTATATGGTTTCTGATGCTCATACATGACTGTTGACAGTTCAAACATCGTGAAAATGCCAAACAATGTCCTTCTTCATCCTTCTTCACCAATAATGCTGCTTCAAATCACAATACATCTTCGTAGGTCCTGGATGAATAGAATACCATGAACTATGAGCCTCCTCATGAATCAATTCTCTCAATCCATCGATATTAGGAACCAAAACTTGACCGTGAAGCCGCAACACGCTATCATCACAAATTGTCACCTCCTTAGCACCACCGTGCTGCACTTTGTCTTTATGGAAAAGTAAAAGGGGATCATCATACTGGTGCACCTTAATACTGTCAACCAAGGATGACTAGGGAACAATACAATCAAGGACTCTAATAGGCTCCGAGAAGTCCAATCTCACCCATCTATTGGCCAATGCATGAACATCCATAGCCAAAGGCATCTCCATAATAGGATACTCTCCGTTTTTCTGTTCAAGTCGTCTACTACTTCATTAGCCTTCCCTAGATGACAAAGAATAGTGATATACTAATCCTTCTATAGCTCTAACCATTTCCACTGCCTCAAATTCAAATCTTTCTGTTTAAACAGATGCCAGAGACTCTGATGATCTGTATACACCTCACAAGACATGCCACATAAGTAATGCCTCCAAATCTTGAACTCGTGCATAATAGTTACTAACTTTAAATCATGCACCGGATAGTTTTTTTATGGGGTAAGGATTCATGCTATCATCCTGTATCAACACACCCAAGGCCAACGCAAGAACACTATACATCCACAGTCCTGAGGGCAACACTAAAACTAGAGTTGTAGTCAAAGCACTCTTGAGCTTTTGAGAGTTATCCTCAAACTCATCAGACCATCATAACAGAGCGACCTTCTGAGTCAGCTTGGTGAAAGAAGCTGCAATTGGCATGAAATCTTCAACAAAAACAATGATAATAACTAGCCAAACCTAGGAAATTCAGATCTCTATAGTGGTAGAAGGTATGGGCCAACTCTGAACTACCTCAATCTTCTTTGGATCTACCTTGTTCCCATCACTAGACACCCTGTGGCCCAAGAATGCCAGTGAATCCAACAAGAACTCACCCTTGGAGAACTTAGCATACAACTTCTTCTCCTGTAGAACCTAAAGAACCGTCTTCAAATGGTGATTTTTCTCCTCCCTACTACGTAAATATACCAAGATCTCATAAATGTGCACAATGACCAAAGAAACCAAATAAGTCTAGAACACACTGTTCATCAAATGCATGAATGCTCCTGGGGAATTAGTCAAACCAAAAACATTACCAAGAAATCATAATTCCCATAACGGTTCAAGAAGACCATATTAGAAATCTCTGAAGCCCTGATCTTCAACTCATGTTACCCCAATCTCAAGTGAATCATTGAAAACACCTTAGCACATCCTTGAAATAAATCATTGATGCAAGGTAGTGGATACTTATCCTCATGGAGCCATCTTTCTTCTTCATAAATAATACCGGCACATCCCAAGGTGAGACACTCGAGTTGATGAAGCCTTTATCCAACAATCCATGCAATTGTTCCTTTAATTCCTTCAAATCTGTTAAAGCCATGCGACACAGTAGGCTATATATGGGATGAGTGCCCTGCCCCAAATCAATAACAAAATCAATATCCCTATCGGGTGGCATGCCTAGTAGGTCTACAGGAAATACATCCAGAAAACGCCCTCACTACTAGAACTAACTAAATTGTAGGAGTATTAACACTAACATCTCTTTAAAAGTTGGATATGACAAACACCCCTTCTCAACCATCCGTTGAGCCTTCAAATATGAAATCACTCTATTAGGAGTTTGCCCAAAAGAACCCCTCTATTCCAACCTTGGTAACCCGAGCATAGTTAATGTCACAATCTTAGCGTGACAATAGAGAATAACATGGTATGGAGATAGCCAATCCACACACAAAATGACATTAAAGTCAACAATATTTAGCAAATAAAAGATAAACTCTAGTCTTGTAACCCCCCAATTGTAACTACACAAGTCTGATACACACGATCCACCATAATAAAATCTTCAACACGTATTGACAGACGAACAATATTATCTAGAGAACCATGAGGTATATCTAAATATGGAGCAAAATATGATGACAAATAAGAATAAGTAGACACCAAATAAAACAACACAAAAGCATCTCTATAATAGACCTAAACCATACGTGTTATCACTGCATCTGAGGCCATTACCTCGAGTCTACTCAAAAAAGCATAGCACCGAGCCCGACCATAACTAGCCGATGCTCTTCTAACCTGGCCTCCCTCTCTCGGGTGCCCTCTAGCTGCACTTCCTCCCATCTAGCCATCTAGGCAGGGGGTGAAGCAACTGATGCCGAAATCGCTAGTTGAGAAAATTATGGAACTGTGCCCCTGGAAAACTTAAGCAATGCCTCCTCTTGTGGCCAAGTTCTCCATAATCATAACAACCTCTAGCTGACTAAGGCTGCTGGACCAGAATTTTCCCTTGATGGACTAAATACCCACTAGAGAAACCCTAAATAGACAGAGTATGATATGAACTCACTGGGAGAGCAATGAATGATGATAGAGCTGGAGTACTAAAAAATGGTCGAGAAACTACTCCATGGGCCATATGCTCGGTAGAATGAGCTTCCCTTCCATGACGTCCCCTACTAAATTGGCCTCTACTTCCAGATGAGGCACCACTGAAGCTACCAGAGCAATGAGGCCTCTTGTCCCTCTCCATAACTTCTTGTATCTGACTACAAATATGCTCGATCCTTTGAGCTATCCCCAATGCCTGAAGAAAATTAGTCCCAATATCTGACTCTCGAGCCATAGAAATCCTGATATCATAGTATAAAGCCTCAATGAATCACCTCACTAGCCTCTCAACTCATCACTCCTGGTGTGTGGGATGTACTTATCACGAAACAACTGCGAGAACTAAGACCAAGTAAGTGGAGGTGAACCTGCTTGTCTACCAATCTCATAAGTCCGCCACCATCTCCGGGCAACCATTCTAAATTCAAAAGTATTGAAGTCCACCCCATTGAACAGTACCAAGCCCAGATTATGAAGCATCTGGTAACATTTGTCTTAAAAGTCACGGGCATCCTCATAAACATCGACCTCAAAGTGTAGAGGGAACAATTCTAAAACATAAGTAATTTGTTCGGCTCATTGGCATACATAGCAAGCAAAATCTTATGCCTAGCTGTTGCAGGAATCTTCTCCACAGTACGAGCGATCGAGGCTTGGATTCCCCATCCAGTTTGAGACATGGATAAGGTCACTAGAAGCAGTCCAGCTTGAGTCAAAGCATCAATAAAACTGACCATCTTGTCCTTGGCCTCCTGGAATACCGGGGTAGCTACAAAGCCCCTTTGGGAGTTGTGTGGGAGGTTGGGACTCAATCTGATCATCCACAAACTGATCCACCGGGGGATCCATTGACACCTCCCGAACAGGCTCAGGGACTCTAGCGGGTGCTTGCCCTTAGTCGCCACTGTGTGACCCTTGATTTGTGCCCTGGCCATACCCTGGACTCTACATCTCTATCGCTAATTTCTATTGATGCATTTGTTCTCACCATCTATCATAGAGTAGAAAAGAAAATTTAGGCTCAAATAAGCTCTCGCACATATATACTGATGTCTCTATATTAATCCACAAGGCTCAACTAGGCTTGCTCGTGACTTGTGAGATCCTTAGAGCCTACAGCTCTGATACCAACTTGTTGACCCGAATTCACACCAAAGGCTGTGAAGGTGCCTAACATGCTTTCTAGGCAAGCCAACACTCAAATAAATTAATAAAGTCCAATTATTAAGCCATTAACTAATTTAAGACAATAAAATAAGCGAAATTAGTCAGAACTTCCAATATCATTTATGCATAAATCTGAAACATGGTCCACGTGACCACAATTGTCTCGCAACTCTTTCCCAAACACACGAGTATCACAACTAGTCAAAACCATCTAAGAAGAGAACAAGAATCTCAATCCGAACATAAAGTCTATCTAGAAATGGCAAGTGCAAAGATAGATATAAACGATAGGGAAGGCAGCACTGTGTGTGTTGTGGGTCGTATCATGTAAAGGTCACCACGAAGTCTCTTGATAGCACTACTACTCCCTTGGATGTATGCCACCAAAGCTAGCCTCAAAACCTGCACAAAATGTCCACAAGTGCACTATGAGTACAAGAAACACGGTACCAAGTAAGTATCAAGTCTAGCCTTGAAGAAGTTGTGGTGGGATGTTAGTAGTCGGACCTACTATTAGTCCAAAATCATAAGAGGTATGAACAATACATGAGATAAAACATTATATCATCAGTCAAGTATACCAATAACAACACAATAATGCTGAAATATCAACATGCTTTTCAAATAAGAGAAATCACACAGTGTCAGGTATCTCAAATCTTTCACAGCCAGGATATGAGGTTTACAACAGTCAGTAACCATAAGAGACACCGTATGTGTCTAAGCTACCAGTGCAAGCTCACATTCCAATGCCAATGCTTTGCACGAATCCATAGCAGGCATAGATCCAGTGTCCAAAACAATATGACTCTTAATATTTTACGCTCACAAGGCCTAAGGTAACATGGGTTATCACTTAACTCCGAGGGACGAGACCAAATCCAAGAACTGTTAAGGCATGCAACCTGATCCAAAATATATTAAATAATATTGTGACGTGCAACCCGATCCATAACTATTCATGTGGCGGCATGCCAATCGATCCAAACATGTACCAGTGGCATCGTGCCACCCAATCCACAAATATCTCATCAATATTCAATATCCGCTCATAATATTCATGGTTCCAAATCTCTATCTTTATAGAATATTCAACTCTCCAACTCATATATGTATGCATATGAGGCGATATTATCAAAGGCACCGAATTGTTATAATAGAATGGCGGATAAAAGCACAAATGGCTAAAGTTCACTATGCAAAATCATGTAATTCTATTCATCTCAACAATGTAACAAACAATTTTATTGTTCATGAGTTTTATATACATTTTTTATGCTTGTGAGGTAGTTATATAGGGTTTTGGATAGTTGTTAGACAGTGGTGGTCGTGTTTAGACCTTGACAAGGATTATGTACTTATTTTGTTCATTAGAAATATATTTTTTATTCTTATTTATATCATGAAATAGTTAATAGCTTAATAATTTTATATTGTGATGTTGTTTGGGTGTTGGCTTGCCTAGCTAGTGGATTTGGTGCCATCCGGCCTTTGGTGGGATTTTGGGACGTGACAAGTTGGTATCATAAAACTAGGTTCATATAGTCTTGTAGATCGGCATGAAGACGTCTGTACTTATCTTCGAGAGGCTATAAGGCTTTAGGAACTTTCCCTTTCTTGATTCCTTGTTGTGCAAATTTATTCTAACATGAAGCCTATATCCTCTATTCCTTCATGTTCATCTGTACGCGATGTTCTGTACTCGATACCAATTGGGCACCGACGAGTTGTGATGATGCTACATATATGGTGCAGGATGGTTTTCCCATGTGTTATGATGATAGACTACTATTGTTTCCTTGTAGAGGGTTTTCCATCTATTGCAGCTCTAGTGTTGGCATTGCCCACAGGTTTGAGGTCTTATACAGTGTATTGTGAAGATTTATGCATTTGTCTTAGCGCGGAGTTGGTGCAGAATAGTAAGGTGGTTGCCTACGTGTTGTGGAAGTTGAAACCCCCTATGAAGGATATACTAATTCATGATAAGGAGTTGAAGGTTATCGTGTTTGTGCTTCAGGCTTAGAGGCATTATTCTTATGGAGTGTTATGGGAGGTTTCTACTGGCCATTGAAGTCTTCAGCAATTGTTCAGCCAGAGAATCTGAATGTGAGGCAGCAAGGAGTGAGGGTAGTTTATCATTTACCCCAAAAGAGGGAGGCATTTGTCTATGAATGTTCAATTCTAGCTTTGTGAGGTTAGATATCTTTGAGAATAGTAGAGTGCTTGTGGGTGTGGTTGCACGATCATCCTTGTTTGAGCTCATTAGAGCTCGTCAGTGAGATGATCTTCATTTTCTTGTCCTTAGGTACACGAAGTCGTGAGGTGGTGTTGAGGAGGTTATCCTTAGTGATGACGGTGTAATGCAACTTCAAGGCCAGCTTTGAGTTTTTGGCGTTGATGGTTTAAGGGAGTTTATCCTTGCAAAGCTGATAGTATGCAGTATTTTATTCAATCTAGTGCTACAGAGATGTATCATGGTTTGAAGAAGAATTTTGGGTAGCGGAGAATGAAAGAGGTCATTATTGGGCATGTCTTATGGTGTTTTATTGTCAGCATGCCAAGAATGAGAATCAGGGGCTGAGTGGTTTACTTAGAAAATGGCTAGACCTGAGTGAAAGTGGGAGCTTATCATTATGGGTTTTGTGGTAGGGTTGCCACGTGTGTTGAGGAAGTTTGATTCTATTTGGGTCATCGTGCGCAAAGGAATAAGCATGTGCATTTCATTTTGGTGATGACTTCTCACATTTTGGAGAGTTCAAATTTGACGAGAAGGGTTTGCATGAGCTACAAAGGGGATGTAATTTCTTATTATAATCTTGGTGTATAATACAATCTTGAGTTTTGGATATGTTGATGGATCTTCTCATTGATCCTTGATGGAAAGAAATAGATTCTTGACATATGTTGTCGTGTGTAGACTCGGGAGGATCAATTGATTGCATAGTAGTTGTATTTAAGGCATGGTCATAGAATGATGTTGATGATAGGTCACACAAGTGGGCTATCTCCTTTGAGAAGGTTGAGGGTATATGATTATGAGGTTACTATGAAGATTTTTACCTTCAACCCAGTGGGATGTATGTGCTATGATATGGGTCTGGGTTGCTTGAGGAAGATGGCATGACTGTCACAAGGTTGAGTGTGCATTGGGTTGATAATTTAAGATGCATTATGGTTGGTGCAGCATGAGCTTATATGAAATTCAGCTATGTTGTATTGTGGGACCGGGGTAGTTAAGGAGGAGCAGTCATTATGGATTCTTTGGTTATGTGATTTATGCTTAAAACCAAGTGGGGTAGTCTACCATTGGTGAGTGGGTTACCAAGTCAAGTGTTGTTAAAGATTCTGGACTAAGGGGCCGCATGTGGTTTAATTATGACTTAAGGAGGATGACTTCGAGGATGATTCGAGCTAGGAATTGCAGGATGCTTGTTGTATTCCACCTTACATATATATGGAGGTTGTGAATGACTCAAGTTTGGTATTCTTCTGTGGTAGTGTTCAAGGAACTCACTCACTCAGTTTCCTCTTTTTTGGGAGTATTCATGTGCTATCTATTCAGGACTAGGACTGATTTTTGTTTGACTCTCGAGGAGGTTCTCATGGATTGAAGATTCAATATGTGGTATCTAAGGATTCTCAGATTTGTGTGTGACTAAGGATTTGAGATTTGCGTTGGATTGTGAAAGTGACTTGGAGTATTTCTGTATCATTATCGGTTTTGCAAGGTAGTGTTTGAGAGATGGAAGAAATGACTTCAGATTCATTTAAGGTCCCTTCAAAGCAGGGTTTTCGGTTTGAGGCACCTTTAGGTGTATAAGAGGAAACAAAGCCACTTACGAGTCTTAGGACAACGAGATTTCAGGTTGGGATCACTTGGGATGAGTTTTTATTGAGGTCCATAAAGTAGTGAGAAAGAGTAGCATTGCCGTGACGGCGGGTCATGAGTATTCTAAAGAAGTTGGGTCAGCATAGCAGTGACTGGGTCACGCATGGTGATGGATATGATCGGGTCCTTTGGTATGATAGGGGTTTGCATGTGCTTTGTGGCAAGAAATTTGGGTTTGGTTGATTGCATGACTCGGTTGATTTAGAGGGAACCAATTCTGATAGTTTTGTTATGTGCAAATGGGGTTCGAAGAATTTGCAATGATTTTGACCATGACTTATGGTTGATGTCTTCTACATGCATGGGAATTTCATGGCGTGTTAAGATCTTTTCTTAAATTGAGTTAAGTGGAAAGTTCTGATTGATGGAGTGTGCATTTCTTGATTCAGATTTGATATTAACGAGATTCTAGTATTTTTATATAATACTATGGTAGATGCGGCGAGCCGTGTTGGATTGGGACTGATTGGACTAGGTTGTGTTTCAGTTTTGAAAAGAATATCATGAGTTCTAGATAGCATGGGCAATTTCATATGTTTAAGAGAATGCTAGAACTAAACTGTATCGCCTGAGAATGGTGTGTATTGCAGAAAACAGAATATTGTGTATTTTGCATGCCAATAATCATTGGTGTCCCAGTTTGCTACTTTATACGGGAGATTTATGGGAGTATTTCTTATGATTTGATTGTGTATATGTGATGTGCAGTCATATAAGTGGGGTAGTTAGAGATCAAGTATGGAGATTCTTGTACTCTCGCAGTTTAGAAACTATATTTCTTAGAGTTGGGTTATATCTCTGGTTGCGGACTATGGAAGTGCATTCGGGATTTGACAATTGATTTGATGTGTCATGGTTAGGGTCACTATGAATTTATTGAAGGCTACTTACCTACTCTAGAATAATATAAATTGATTTAGAGGCCCAATGATAGGCCTAATGAGAATGTGTATTCTATACTGGATTGGATTTTCTGACTTAACACAGTATTTACTATCGGTGTGTCATCAGGCATAATGGATGCTCTTCATGCCATATATGAGCGAGATGGGTCTTGAGATGTTGATTTGGTTATTGAAAGATAGATATGTTTGCCTTTATTGTAGCGCATTATGCCATCCATCTCCCCATGGTTATGTTTATGTACTTTATGTGGTTGTTATTGATACACATGTGTTTGGTAAGTATGAAAATTATGGCCTAATATATCGATGATGTTGTGTGGATCGGGATGCATGCTACAACGGTACTATTGGTGAATGGCACGCTGCCATAGCAATATGTGTGGATCAAGATGTACACTGCAATAGAGTTATGTTGGATATGATTTTTTGTTCATATTTTATGATTTTAGATTCTTCTTTGGGGGGTGGGTTCATAGCATTACTTTTGATGTCGTGTTTGTTACACGTGCCGAATGGTTATCTTTTCTGTTCTCTTTCCATTTTCGGTCATTATTGGTTTGAGCAACAAATCGTATCGTATGAGGTTCTTGATGGTATTTGATGTGGCATATCGGTCGAGTAGCTTTTATTGGGTGAGAGGAGGTAGCCAGACTAGGAATCCGTGCAATCAAATTTTATAAGGTAGATTTGGAAGAAAAAATGTCATTAATCAGCTTTCAATTTGGATAGTTGTTCTTTTAGAGCAAGAGAGCTCCATGAATTATTGATGTTATGGGTGGTTATGTGTTTCTACACGTATCTTCTTCATTAGCGGTGTTACGAAGTTTGGCATAGGGTTTTATGTGTGATGAGGTAGGTTATGGGTACCGAATTGAGTAATTAGTAGTTTTGCAGGCAGAAGATATGGTTTTGGGAATATGAGTTATGGGGTACTTTATGTGGTTGCATCGTGGTCGTATATTTACGACTTGATGTGGCTTTTGGGGATTGATGCAGTTTATATATACAAGAAACGGATCGTTAAGGGAATTTTGGAAGTTAAAATTTTCTTCTAAGGCTTATCGATTAAGAGAGAAGGAAGAATCTTCAATTAGGATTATATTAATGGACCTTTATGGATTGAAGTGGTATGGAATCACCCATGGGTATGTGTATGATGAGCTATGCAGTGATTTGATGACTTTGGAATAACTCTTGGCACTTTCGAGGATGAACTTATTTTTAAGCGGAGGTGAATGTAATGACCCGACTAGTGATTTTGAGCTCTAGCATTCCATTTGGCAGTTTCAAAATGTGAGTAGCTTCATATGATGCATTATGATTTGAATGTATGGTTGGGCTTTATTTTTGAAAGGTTTAGAGTTGATTTGTAAGGGTGGTTCACAATGTGGATGCCTTATGTTGGCACAGTTGACAACGATTTGACTTTTGAATAAACGACCTCGGAATCGGGATTTCATTGTTTCAATAGGTTTGTATGGCCCTATTTGTCGAAGGTTGGCAAACTTGAGGAATTCGAGAGTTCTTAAATTTGATCGGACTTTGGTGTTGTCGGGCTCCAATTATGGTTTTGAGACCTTGGTTAGGTTCATTTAGTTGATTAGAACTTGTGTGTAAAGTTTGGTTGTAATCTTGAATGTATAAGTGTGGTTCGGAGGCGTTCGACGAAGTTTAAAGGCTTGAAATACATGAGAAGGATTTCGATCTTCGATTCTTGGTTTTTATGTTATTATGGTGTTTTAAGCCTTTGGATAAGTTTGGTCTAGGTATATGGACTTGTTAGAATGTTTCAACGGGGTCCGAGGGATTTAGGTGAGTTTTGAGGTGGTTACGGATCTTTTTGAACCACTTTGAGGTTGCTGGTTTTCTGGTGTTCAGGTATGCAACGTGATCGTTGGATTGCAAATGCAATCATGATGAGTTGTTGAGTTGGGGGATTTTTGTTCATTGTAGTTGCAATGTTCTGCATGCAATCGCAGAGTAGGATTTTGGGGCGGTTGATTTTTGGTCACCGCGTTCACGGGCATGAAGTTCCGATCGCGTATTTTGGAGGAGTTGGTATTCGCATTCACGTGTAGTGGTCAGTGTTCCGGTAGAAGAAGAGGCCGGCTGGGGTTATTGTATGCCTTCGCGATGGGTACACCATGAAGGCAGAGCTAGAAAACTTTGCCTTCGTGAAGTGGAGGACGTGATTGCGGAGGCTTATTTCAGGGCAACAACACTCTGTTCTTCGCGATCGCGAAGCTTTGGACTGCGATCGCGAAGGGCTTACCTGGGGCAGCCCTTTAAGTGTTATATTTTTGGATTTTCCCTATTCTTTCATATTTTGAGCCCTAGACTTCGTTGGGAGGAGATTTTGAATGCCCATTTCATTACTACATTGGAGGTAAGGAAATTTCTCTTGGATTTGGTTTTATATATTGTTTCCCCATGGATTTCTACATCTAAAATTTGGGTTTGAAGTGAAATTAGGGTTTTTTATCTACAACTTAATAGGGTGTATTATGGGGACGATTTAAACTGGATTTTTGAATCTAATAACATATTGGACTCGTGGGGTAATGGATAGTCAGGATGTACCTCTTAACTGGGGTTTCGACAATGTGAGCCCATGTCTATTTATGTTGGCTTTTGGGGATTTGATTAAATATTGAAGCTTTATTGTCTGGAATTGATTCCTATGTCTTTATTTGACGTTATTGAGTTGTGTTTACTAGATTCGAGTTGTTTGGAGATGAATTTGGAAGGTTAGGCGATTGTTGCTTGATTTTTGCTTACTAGGCGGAGGTAAGTCTCTTTTATATCCTTGTAAGAGGAAATTCTCGATATATGTGATCTATTTGCTACTTGATTTATGGTTTAGGAGCCGCATTTATGCGAGATGACGAACATATATGCATTATGTCTTGACACTTATCCGGTATTGTTGACTTGAATTGTGCTTTGATGGATTATGTGGAGTTGTTATCCATGTTCAAATTGATTCTATGACTACGTGATACATTATATTCATGATTTAGAAGCATGCGTAAGAGTGCGACTTGTTGAAGCATGGATTATGTGGAGTTGTTATCCATGTTGAGCTTTATTATATATACATAGTCATACACTTGTCTTATCTGGTCCTTGATTTTCGGTGGTTTCTATGGCCTAACTGACTCATGATAAATGATTTGATTAAGCTATAACATGTTAAATTGCTTATTGAGACGTTGTTCAGAACTAAACTACATAACTAACAATAGCCATCTTTTAACCATATGAGATTTTATCCAACTTCTTATTGTTAACTCCGGTGCATCTTAATGATATTATTTCATGTACATATGCATGAGTTCAAGAGTTGGATATTGTGGTAGGTTGAGGAATTTGCCACCAAGGACGTTCTGCGCAGATATTGATTATCGATTGTTGATGGCATTATAATCGAATTGGGTTATACACCACTATGATATATGTCACGCCCCGACCTCGAGGAGCGCGAACGGCGCTCACCCGAGAAACCCCGTTTATTACGAAATCTTGTTACAGCTATGCGGTCGACTATGCGACCGCATAACTGTTATGCGGTGCATTATGCGACTGCGTAACAGTTATGCGGACCGCATAGTGACCGCACACACAGAAATTTTTTATCAGTTTTGTCAGCAATTATGCGACCATTATACGGTCTGCATATCTATTATACAGTCCGCATATCTATTATGCGGTCGCATATGCGACCGCAGAACCGTTCCGGAGCTCCATTTTTGGGTTTTTATAACCCCACCCTATTTCGTTAAATCCACTCTTTGGGTCATTTTTTAACTATAATCTGACATTTTAGAGTGAGAAGGTGTTCTTCAATAATTGTTCTTCAATTCGTGCTCAAGTTTTGGAAGATTAAGAAGGGAAGCTCACTAGGTCTTCATCCTAGAGGTAAGATTCTACACCCTAAACCCTAATTTCAAAATTTTCTGAAAATGGGTAATTAGCAAGATAATTTTTGGGCATGAGAGTTGGTTATTTTAAATGCGTATGTTATCAAAGGGTGTAGGAAGATTGTTGAGCTAAGAATGGTAAAGATTGGGTTTTGGGATTATGGAATCCTCCATAAAAGGGCCTTGAAACCTTAATGCACACCTAGTGTTTGATAAAAAGCTCAAATGAGCTAGAACCATAATCATCTTCCTAATTTTGGTTCAATTTGTTATATTTCTAAAATAGATTGAAGTTGCTAAGAATTCCGGAATGTTTTAGAGTTTAAGGAAGCTCAATTGAGGTATGTTGGCTAAACTCTTCTCTTAGAATTGAATCATACGATATTCATGAAAGATATGTAAGTCCCGAGTGGTTCATTATAAAATTGGCTATTCCGAGTAAGATTGGGTTGAAAGATATATATATATTACACAAGTATCTCAAATGATTTATTCATGTTATGTTATCAATTGAGGATGTGTTAAAATATGATTGTGCATTAATAATGTTTCGACTTCAAAGTAATGTTCAAACGAAGGCTATTATGCCAAATTTTGTGAAATATCTCTATGTGCCTTAGACTCTAAATTGCTCACATGTATACTACACACCTTGATTTGAATTGTATTTGTTGTTGATGATGATGATGATATTTGAAATTGAAAAGGTGAGCAGGAAATTTTGAATATGGCCAACGTGCCAAGATTGATCTTATAATTATGGCCATTAGTGCCAATGAAATGAAAAGATGTAAAAGTAATATGAAATTCAATGATTGATATAAAAAGGTTTATGTCTCAAATAAGACAGCCTAGCCAGTCGGGTCATGATCGGACACCATGCCGCACACATGGTGGTGATTGTGCTGGAAATTATAATTGAAATTGTTATTATGGTCGATGTCCCAAATGGATAGCCTAGCCGATCGGGTCGTGATCGGACTCTGTGTTAAAGATGGTGGTATTGATATTGAGAGTAATTGTGGTTGATGTCTCTAATGAGATATCCTAGCCCATCGGGTCGTGATCGGACTCCGTGCTGAGAGTGCGGTGGTACTGGTATTGTGATTAATGATATTGTGAATAATGGTATTGTGGACAATGTTATATCAAAACTAAAAATCTCCCAAAGTGAGATATGGAAATTAATTTGAACACTCTCTTGATCCTAAATTGCGGTTTGATGTTGATTAAGGCTTTCATTGATATTATGATAATCTTGTTTGTATTATTTGTCATTTTATTGAGAGGGTGTTTAGTTATACATACTAGTGCTATTTGACAGTACTAACGTCCCTTTTGCCGGGGGCGATGCATCTTTAAATGGATGCAGGTGGTTCCACAGCAGGAGATATTGATCAGTGAAAGCAGTACACCTTTATCTCAGCTGACTTGGTGAGCCCCGCTTCATTCTGAGGTCATGTATCTTTTGTTCTTTATGTATTCTGTTTGAGGTATAGTCGGGGCCTTGTTGCCGGCATTATCATTGTACTCTTCTTTATCTATAGAGGCTCCGTACACATAGTGTGGGTTGTGTATTGGTGCTGGGAAAGACAAAATATTTTATGTTGTGGTTGTATTATTGTCCATTTGAGACTTTAAAAATGATGAAACTATTGGAAATGAATTGGTATTGTAGACATGAACACATTTTTGTCTGATTAATGAAAATATGTATTACCTCCATTTGTGGGTGAGTTTGGGTAGAATGAATCTAACAGGCTTGCTCGGTCGGATTCACTCAGTTGAGCGTCGGTTGCGCTCCTCGGTTTTGGGGCGTGACATGGCATGATCCAAATGATACAAATGAAACAAGCAAAATACGCAACTTTCATAAATGAATCTATTCATAGAAATACTAGGGGTGTCTATATTATTGATTCCCCATGTGTCATATTATTCTATCATCTGTTCATGGGTCTCAGAAAATATGTAAGTTGATAAGTTTATTTTATGACATTAATCAAAGGCATAATGGTCCTATGACGTTCTGAGAGATTTTAATGACGTATTTTATATGCATTTCATTCATTTATATATGTACCTTGACCCATGACCAGATGGCGTTATATACGTGTATATTATATGCATATGGGATACGGGAAAAGGTTACGGCATTATATACGCACCACTACCTTATCAGCCGTACATGTTGATGATTTTCCCACAGTGGCCGAGATGATATGATGGGATGCCCTCAGAGGCTTGATGATGTTATGAACGCATATACCTAAATATGGTATGATATTTATACCCATATGCATGACATTGTAAATATTAATGATTCACAGAGTTATTCAGACATATATGTCGAGTCTTTTACTCTATATTTTTCTCATGTCTATTATTTACTAATTTTCATTCCTTACATACTCGGTATATTATTTTTACTGATGTCCCTTTTTCCTGGGGACGCTGTGTTTCATGCTCGCAGGTCCCGATAGATAAGTCGAGAGTCGTCCAAGTAGGCTATCAGCTCAGCGGAAGATATTGGTGCGCTCCATTTGCTCCGGAGTTGTTATTGGTCAGTATGATTAGGACATATGTTGATTAGTATGGAGGGGCTCTGTCCCGGTCTTTTTTACATCTATGTATCCTTAGAGGCTTGCAGACATATGTCGTATACGTGAAAGATTATACGTCCTTATCGTCCTATGTTCAATGTAATTTTGGTCTTATAGGCCCTATGTTACATGTATAAGTTTTTATGTCATATTGGGTCGTCTTATATTGAGTATTCCCTTATGTTTATTCTGGTTAGTCCATAATGGCCTGTTTGGACCATCTTCCAATCACAGTATGCTAAGAATGATTTGTAACATTGGTACTCGGTTGAGTAAGGCACCGGGTGCCCGTCGCGGCCCATCGGTTTGGGTCGTGACAGACCATATCTATAAGTTGGAGGCTAATTGGACATTAAGGAATGATACCCTTCTTTGATATTCTGGATCGTGCGATGAAACTGCTTGTGAAACTGTTCCTCCTCTAACTCATGCATTCCTTTAAGTTTCATAATGTTGCACCTAAGAAAAGAGCAAGAATACGCCAGGGGTCAAATGCTGCCTCAGGAGTGGTAGTTGCCCCTTTATTTGATGATGCGGGTGAATACCCAAGGGCTGAGGATAATCTTGCGACTACTACACTTCCTAATTCCACTACGCCTAACCAGGCCACACCAGTTCCTGCACTTACTGAGGGTGCAGCGATTCCTCCAACTAATATTCCGGTTCCACCTCCAGCCCTAGCTTCCGGTTCTGGTATTTATGATGGGGATCTTAGGGGAGCTATCCCGATGCTAACACATATAGTGGCTTCTCAAGCCCAGAGAACAAATGTTGCACCCACTTCTTCTAGCCAACAAGTGAATTCTAGTGGTTCTAGGGTGAACATGTTTCTTCAGTTGGATCCTCTATTGTTCACGGGTGCTAATCCTGAGGAGGACCCACTAGACTTCATTGATGAGATGCATAAGACTCTCCAGGTTATGCGTGCTACTAAGACGGAGGGAGTGGAGTTGGCCACCTACCTCCTACCGCCTGAAAGGGGTGGCCTATTCTTGGTTTGAGTTGTGGGAGGACTCTCGAGCGGAGGGGAGCCCTCTAGCGAGGTGGAATGAGTTTGCTTACACTTTTATGGACCATTTCTTACCTGCTGAGACTATGGCAGCTCGTGCCACAAAGTTTGAGAACCTTAAGCAAAGAAGTAAATATGCCATTCTCATGTTGCCTACTATGGAGGCTAGAAGGCGTCGGTTTATGCAGGGCCTTAGCCCCTTGGTTATCAACTAGGCCACCACAGCTGCCTTGAATTCCGATATGAACTATGGGAAGATGGTTGCATTTTCTCAAGCTACAGAGAACCGTAAGTTGAAGAACAAAATGGAGCGATAGGGTAACAGCAAGGCCCAGTCCGCAGGCAACTTTGGGGAGTCATTTGGTGGGGGAAGACCAAATTTTAAGGGAGAATCATCAGGGCCATCCCAATCTTTTACTCAGTCTTCAGCCAGTGCACCTCCAGCACGGCCCAGTCAGTAGTAGGGGAGTACTTTCAGGCCCAATCAGGGCAGCATGGGACTCCACCTGCAGAGCCGATCCGGAGGGAGACTCCATCAGTAGCGGAGGCCCCATTCCCCAGGTGTGTGAAGATGCACTCAGGGATCTGCTATATGCACCTACCCATATGTTACTGGTGTGGATTGATGGGTTATATTCAGAGGGAGTGTCGTTCATCCAGCCAGGGTGCGGGCAGGGGCACAACACAACCATCCAGTTCTGTAGCTGCTACATCTTCAGCTCGAGGCACTCCAGCACTAACAGGGCATGGTGCAGCTAGGGGTGGTGCGCAGTGTTCAGGAGAACCCAGCCGTTTCTATGCTATGAGTGGTCGCTAGAGTTCAGAGCCTTCTCCAGATATTGTCATGGGTATATTGACTGTCCAATCTCATGATGTGTATGCTCTTATTGATCCCGGTTCCACCTTGTACTATGTTACCCCTTATGTTGCTATGGAATTTGGGATAGAACCGGAACAACTTCCTGAGTCATTCTCTATATCCACTTCGGTTGGCGAGTCTATAATGGCCGCACGGGTTTATAGGGGTTGTGTTGTTATAATACGTGGTCGGGATACCGTGGCCGATCTCATTGAATTTGGGATGGTCAATTTTGATGTAATTATGGGAATTGGCTTTACTCATGCTTTGCCAAGCTCGATTGCCGAACTAGAACTATGAGGTTTGAATTTCCAAATGAGCCAGTTGTTGAACTGTGAGGTTTGAATTTCCAAATGAGCCAGTTGAATTTCCAAACGAACCGATGCTGAGGCACCTACACTCGAGTTTGTGCCAGTGGTGAATGAATTTCCGGAGGTCTTTCCTGATATGCTCCCTGAGATTCCACCAGACAGGGAGATTGATTTTGGGATTGATGTGATGCCATGCATGCAGCCTATATCTATTCCGCCCTACAGGATGGCACAAGCAGAATTGAAGGAGCTGAAGGAAAAATTGAAGGATTTGTTAGATAAGGGTTTCATCCGACCGAGTGTGTCACCATGGGGCACACCGGTTCTCTTTGTGATAAAGAAAATGGATCACTAAGGATGTGTATTGACTTCCAGCAGCTCAACAAAGTCACAATCAAAAGAAAATACCCATTACCAAGAATAGATTATTTGTTTGATCAGTTACAAGGTGCTAGGTACTTTTCCAAAATTGATTTACGGTCCGGGTACCACCAATTGAAGATCAGGGAGCAAGATACTCCGAAAATAGCTTTGAGGACTCGGTATGGGCATTTTGAATTTCTGGTAATGTCTTTTGGGCTAACAAATACCCCAGCAGCTTTCATGAATCTTATGAATCGGGTTTTCAAGCCTTTTCTCGATTCCTTTCTGATAGTATTCATTGACGATATTCTTGTGTATTCATGAGGTCAAGAGAACCATGTCGATCATCTCAGGGCAGTTTTGTAGACTCTTCATCAGCACCAACTGTGCATGAAATTTTCAAAATGTGATTTTTGGCTCGAATCTGTAACATTCTTGGGTCACATTGTCTCCAGAGAAGGAATTAAGGTTGATCCTCAAAAGATTGCAGCAGTGAAGAATTGACCTAGACCTACAACACCAATAGAGATTCGCAGTTTCTTGGGCTTAACAGGGTATTACGAGAATTTTATGGAAGGGTTCTCTACTCTTGCCTCTTTGTTGACCAAATTGACTCAGAAAATGGTTAATTTCCAATGGTCCGATGCTTGTGAAAGGAGCTTCCAGGAGTTGAAATGAAGTTTGACTACGACGTCGGTGTTGACCCTGCCTAGGGGTACAGATTGGTTTGTGGTATATTGCGATGTTTCTAGGATCGGGCTTGGGTGTGTGCTAATGCAATACGGCAAGGTTATAACTTATGCTTCTAGGCAACTCAAGAATCATTAAAATAACTATCCAACACATGACTTAGAACTTGCAGCGGTGGTTTTTGCATTGAATATTTAGCGTCATTATTTGTACGGGATCCTTGTGGATGTATTCACGGACCTGAATCTGAAGGAGCTAAATTTGATATAGAGAAGATGGCTTGAGTTACTCAAAGATTATGGCATCGATATTCTATATCACCTGAGGAAAGCCAATGTGGTGGAGGATGCTCTTTGCCAGAAATCTATGGGTAGCTTGGCTCTCTTGGAGGCATGTCAGAGGCCGTTGTCCAGGGAGGTTCACCAGTTAGCTAGATTGGCAGTTCATCTTGCGGACTCTAGTGAAGAAGGGGTAATTGTGCAAAATAGGGCTGAATCGTTGCTTGTTGTAGAGGTCAAAGAGAATCAATACGACGATCCATTGTTGGTACAATTGAAGGATGGGATTAACAAACATAAAACTATGGCTTTTACTCTTGGCATGGATGATGGTACACTAAGGTACCAAGGGCGGCTATGTGTTCCAAATGTAGATGGTCTCCGAGAAAGAATCATGACCGAGGCTCACACTTCAAGGTATTTCGTGCACCCGTGCTCTACAAAGATGTATCATGATCTCAAGGTGTCTAAATTGTCAGCAAGTAAAGGCCGAACACCAACGGCCTAGTAGGTTGGCACGGAACATAGAAATTCCAATATGGAAGTGGGAAATGATTAATATGGACTATCGCGTACTCCGTGCAAGTTTGACTTAATTTGGGTGATTGTGGATCGACTCACAAAATCAGCACACTTCTTGCCAGTTAAATCAACTGACACACCGGAACAGTATGCTCAGCTGTATATCAAGCGAAGAGTCAGGCTGCGAGCACTCCAGTTTCTATCATTTCCGATCGAGGGGCTCAGTTCACGGCAAATGTTTGGAAGAAATTTCAGCAAGTTTTGGGTACTCAGGTGAATCTTAGTACAATCTTCCATCTGTAGATCGACGGGCAGGCAGAGCGGACTATTCAGACACTTGAGGATATGTTGCGTGCTTGTGTTCTTGACTTCAAGGGTAGCTGGGATGATCATTTGCCACTCATAGAATTGCTTACAACAACAGCTTCCATGTTAGTATTCAGGTGTCACCATTTGAGGCATTATGTGGTAGGAGATATAGATCTCCCATTGGGGAAGCTGAGTTGATAGGACCAGACCTCGTGCATCAGACAATGGAAAAGGTTAAAATCATTAAGGAGTTGTTAAAAAGTGCTCAAAGTCATCAAAAATCCTATGAAGGGTATAATGCAGTTTGGAAGGAAAGGGAAATTGAGTCTGAGGTATGTCGGGCCGTACAAAATCATTCAGATGATTGGTCAGGTGGCATACAAGCTTGAGCTACCATGAGATGTCAATAGTGCCCCCGATATTCCGTGTGTCTATGTTGAAGAAGGTAGTTGGAGATCTGTCAGCTATTGTGCCGGTTGAGACCATCGAGGTTAATGAAGAACTGTCATATGAAGAAATTCCAGTTGCCATTCTTAATAGGCATGTCTGAAAGTTGAGGAATAAAGCAATTGCCTCCTTAAAGGTATTATCGCGAAACCAGCAGGTTGAAGAGGCTATTTGGGAGGCCTAGGAAGAGATGAAAAAGAAGTATCCTTATTGTCGCCTATGATTTTTTTGTATCACTTGTTCAGTTAATGTAAAGGTGCTTCTTTCTAAATATATTGTATGTGAGGCCATGATTGGTATTGTTATGAGTTATGTTACGTCATTGGTTTATGTATATGTTTTAAGGATGTGTTTTTGGGGCTCTCTGACAGGTGGATAGGCCTAGTTACAGGGGAAACTCTGGCGAAATTGTTGGAAATTTAAGGAGTTAGTCAAATTTGGGGTTGTTGGTGTATGGTATGAAAACTGAGTTGCATAAGATGCTAATAATGAACCTTGACCCTCATTCGAGGACGAATGATCTTAAGTGGGGGAGGATGTAAGGCCCCGTGAAACGTTTCCTAAAAATCGGGGTTCCGTGATGCCGTGTAGGCGTAGAGGTTAAAAATAGGATTTAGGAGCATGCTTAAGGTTATTACTTGTTGATTAGGGTATAAAGGTTTGTTTTTCCATATTGAGATTTATTATAAATCCATAGTCATAAACTCTGTCACGCCCAAACCTTGGGGAGCTTGACTGGCGCTCAACCGAGATATCCCAGTCAAGCAAGACTACTTGATGCCTTCTACCCAACCTTACCCATGAATAATTTGAGAATCATTAACAAGAGGTATATTATTACTTACAACACCTACATTGATAATTACCAAAATGTTACAAGATCATAGTTTAAAAGTGGAAATATGTCCGACAACCACATCATCTTTAGTTTGTTTTCCACAATCAAAATAAAACCCACAATATGTTTACTGAGCCTCTAGGTGAACATGAGTACAATATGGAAGTATCGGTTATAAGGCCCCAGATATACCTCAAAATACAATGTACAAAACCAAATGACATAAGGCCACGATGTAGAACGGTGCTCACCAAATGACAAGAGTACAGTAAGTTGTTATCAAGGATTAATGTCTCCTGCCGAGGAACCATATGCATCCATTAAATATGTAGCGCCCCTGGCAAAAGGGACGTTAGCATATATGGAGTAGTACTAGTATGTAAAGCTAAATACCCTTTCGTGGAATGAGATGCCAACATAAAAGGAGAGAAACATGGAACTAGTAAGAATATCAATACCATTTAAATACAAAGTTAAAATGAGGTAAACATTCAAATAAGCATTAGTATTTTAGGTTGGGATATCCTTAGTACCGACACACCACCATGCATATGGTATGGAGTCTGATCTCTACCCGATCAGCTAAGCTCTCTCATCTCAATCTATGCAGGTGGAAATATAAATACAATTCTACCCTATGCGCGGCATGGCGTCTGATCTCTGCCTAAGGGCTAAGTAGTCTCACCACAATGTTGTGTGGTTCGACATGGTCCTTGCAAGCTATCAACTCATCCAAATAAAGGGGAATAATCTCAATATAATATAATGGGGACTCGCCCCTCAATAAACTCCCACACCAGCACATGTAGTTTCGGGCTTTGGCATTCACAACCCACCCTTCCTCGGTGACCTAAACATAGTCCCAAAACATTTATCCTATAAAAGAATTTCATATATATATATATATATATATATATATATATATATATATATATATATATATATATATATATATATATATATATACATAGCCTTTCATAAACTCTTTTAATTTCATTGACATTCTTGGCCAAAGTTTTACATCATCATTCTTGGAACGATGGCTAAAACTCATATTTCATAATTTCATTTATTTACTTGCTATGAACCATCATAAAACATTTAAAGACATTTCAAAATGTTTGGGAATGTCATAGATTCAAATCATAAGTAGGTAAGAGCTCAAAACTCACTAGAAATAAGTATAAGAGAGAGCATAGTGATTTGCAATTTGAAACATGAATTTAAATTCATAAGCTTTTAGGAAAATCAATCATTGAAAACATTCTGAAACAACGGGAATAGATTTTGGACAAATCATATTTAGAGTTCACAGAGAGTTCATGGAATCCAATTCTATGGAAGTTCGGACATTTTGGATTGAATAGTGCGCTAGGGAGTTGAAGGAAAATATTTTGCAGGATTGGGCATTTCTGCAGCCCATTATGCGGCCGCATAATCACTTTGCGGGCAGCAAAATGGCCGCAGAGTGAAGCAGCTACTTGGGCCATTTTATGTCAATTTTGCGGCCAGTTATGCGATCGCACAACAATTTTGCGGGCCGCACTTTTGTCGCACAATCAGCCTTAGGAATTTTGTGCAGGGAGGTTCTACGGCACAGTATGCGACCACAGAACAAGTCTGCGGGTCGCATAACTACCGCAGACCCAGGCAGACTGTTTCCAATTTTTGGCACCAAATTATGCGGCCGATATGCAGACCACATATCCATTCTGCAGTCGCATGTGCGACCGCATACCCTATTCCGGAGTTTTATTGTGGGGTCTTTAAACCAGACACTATTTCATTAAAACATATGCCATAGTCTATTTTTAGCATATTTCTGATATTTTTAGAGTGAAAAAGAGTTCTTAGAGTGGGGAAGTAACATTCAACCTAATATCCAACAATTCTTGCTCAATCCTTGAAGATTATTAAGAAAGTCCTCATCTTAGAGGTAAGAATCTATGCCCTAGCTCTAAACTTCGGAAATTTTCTAAAAATGGAATAATTAGAAAGACAATTATTGGGTGTGGGGGTTGTTCATCTTGCAGGCTTGTGTTGTCAAAGAATGTGGAAAGGTTGTGAGCTAAACATTGTAGAGAATGGGTTGGGGAATGATGGGATCTTTCACAAAAGGGCCTTACAAACATTAATACACACCTAGTGTTTGATAATGTGCTCAAATGAGATAGAATCATGACCATCTTCTTAATTTTGGTTCAACTTGTTATATTTCGGAACGTTTTAAAGTTTAAAGGAAGCTCAATTGAGGTATGTTGGCTAAACCCCCTTCTTCTTAGAATCGAATCCCACAGTGTTCATGTAATTGGTGTAAGTCCCAAATTGATCATTACATAATTGGCTATTCCTAATGTGTTTGTGTTGAATGATGTATGTTCAATATTTATTCTAAATGCTCCATCATGTCATCTTTTCGTTTGAGAATGTGTTCAAAATATGGAATATGTGTTAGAAATGTTAAGACTTCATGTAAAGATCGAATAAAGGTTGTTATGCCAAATTGTATGAAATGTCTCTATATGCTTAGGATTTCCAAATTGCTCATATGTGTACAAATGCCTTAAATGGTAGGCCTTATTTTTGTTGATGATGATAATGATGTTTGAATGTGGAAATGGGAAACTGGCATTATGAAATACGGCAAAGTTCCAAGAATGACTTTCTAATTGATACCACTCGTACCAATGAATTGGAAAGATGTGAAATAAGTATGAAGTGAGATGATTGATTGAAAAGGTAATGTCTCGGGTGAGATAGCATAGCTGATCGGGCCGTGATCGGACGCCATGCCGCACACATGGTTGTGACTGTGCTGGAAATGATAATTGAAATTATGGTTATAGTTGATGTCTCAAATGAGATGCCCTAGCTGATCGGGGCATGATCAAACTCCATGTAAGTATATGGTGGTATTGTGAATTATGGTATATCGGCTCTAAAGATCACCCAACCTAATAACATGGAACTTATCTTGAGACCTTGTGTGATCCTTACTTGATGTTCTTGTATTGTTTGAAGCTCTTATTGAACTCGTGACTGATTCCCCCTTGTATTATTATTCATTCTACTGAGATGGTGTTTAGTTTTACATACTAGTACTATTCGACAGTACTAACATCCCTTCTGCCGGGGGCGCTGCATCTTTAAATGGATGCCGGTGGTTCCATAGTAGACAGTGTTGATCAACGATAGTGGTACATCCTCTTCCCAATAGACTTGATGAGCCCCACTTCATCACAGGGTCATGTATTGTATATTTTGTTCATATTATTATCATGTTTTGAGGTATAGTCGGGGCCTTGTTGCCGGCACTATCGTAACACTCTTTTGTATCTTTTAGAGGCTCTGTAGACACTATGTGGGTTGTACATAGTGCTAGAAAAGTCAAACAGATTATGTTGTGTTTTATCTCTTGCTCCACTTGAATCATAAGAATGTGTGTATCTTGAAACTTGAAAGTGATGTAACCAATGAGATGATCTAGTATTATATATATAATCTTCATACTGTCTAATTAATGAAATCATGTCTTCTCTTGATCATGGGTGAGTTGGGTAGAAAATATCTAACAAGCTTGATCGACCGGGTTCACTCGGTTAAGTGACGGTCGTGCTCCACGAGTTTTGGGCGTAACACCAACATACCTCGATTTAGCTTTCCTTAGAATCACTACGGCGTTCCACTACTCTTACCAATTGAATATACATTAACATAGTTCAATTGAACCATTATTAGAAGGATTCTCATGATATAAGTCTATTAGGCATTTCGTCAAGTTCCTACTATGCAAAATTGACTACAACATTCAATAATGGAAATTCCTCCACCCCACGAACAATTTCAAGCATGAAAACAGTATATAATGTCCCTATAACACCTAAAAACATTCATTAGCACATGCATGCCCAACCACATACCTCCAACCCACAAGATTCACATCCTCCACTCTTCACACACAGCAAATTTCGAAATAGAGGGCTTATGGCTTTCGATAACCAACCCATTAGCCCCAAAACACTAACATAGTTACTTGAATCCATTACAAACTTTGCATGAAAGCTTAGGGACAGAAATGTACCAGGTTGGGTGAAGACATTGTGAGTTCCCTCTTGAATCATAAGATTTGAGCAAGAATTGAAGAGTAGAATTGATAGAGCTCCATCCTCTCTCTCTCTCTCTCTCTCTCTCTCTCTAAATTGCTCTCTTCACTATAGAGTATCAGGTTATACATTCTAAAATACCCCCTTAAGGCTTTATATAAAAATAGAGTCAGATTAGAAAATTTCCAAAAACAACCCCCCAATGTCAAATCCGCGATGGATTGCACGGTCAGTGGAACACATCCGCGGTCAGCGCAATAGCCACAAAATGTTCTTCAAAATCTTGTTTGGGTCTAGTTAGATCCGCGATGGATCTGTGGTCAGCAAAACAGGTCTGTGATCGCATAATGGAACATAAAATATTCCTCGTATTTGAGTAGATCTGCGATGGATCTGCGGTCAGCGATGATTCCACGGGTTGGAGAATAGATCTATGATAACATAATTGACCATAGAATCACCATTTTCTGCAAATGTTTCTACCAACTACACGATGCATTGCATAGTCCAAAAATACGTACAGTGGAACATTAGATTATCTTGGCACCATAAAAACCTAAATCCTTGGAGAACTTTTACTGGGCCTTACATCTTCCCCCGCTTAGAATCATTCGTCCTCAAATGAAGGTTAGAGTCTGCCATAATATGACTTAACTTTTGATCCAATCACCAAGAGTTCCCCAGTGACTGGGCCTATCCACCTTTCGGAGAGCCCTATAAACTGTCACGCCCCGACCTCATGGAGCGTGACCTGCGCTCAAAAGAGTTACCTCGGTCGAGCAATCATGCACAAATAAAGAGAAGAATACATTTGATTAATAAGTCAATAAGAAGTCATGTGAACAATACCGATTCATTTCCATTAGTTACCTCATTAACAAGTCTTCAAAACAGTATGTTGTACAATCATAGTTAAAGTGGAAAAGATTATACCATTACAACATTTTTAGTTTACCTTTCCCAAAAACAGATACAACCCACACTATATCTACGGAGCCTCTAACAGGAACAGAAGAGTACTATGGCAGTGCCGGCAATAAGGCTCCGGCTATAACTCAAAATGCTATGTACAAAGGATAGAAGATACAAGACTCCGAAATGAAGTGGAGCTACCAAACCAGCCGGGGGGATGGTATGCTGCTATCGCTGATCAATACCACCTGCTATGGAACCACCTACATCCATTAAAGATGCAGCGCCCTGGCAAAAAGGACGTTAGTGCATATGGAATAGTACTATTATGCAAAACTAAGCACCTTCTGAATAGAACGAACAATAGTAAACGAAACATAAAATATGATATAAATAAGAGACTCAAACGGTATCAAAGTATCACATTAATGGAAACATAAATTCCAAGTAGGTTTCGGTAATTTATGTTGGGAGATCTTTAGCACCGATATACTATCGTGTTTTAGCACGGAGTCCGATCACAGCCCAACCTGCTAAGCCGTCTCACCCTGAGGCATATACTCAAAATACCACCATGTGCGCGGCATAGCGTCCGATGTTAGCCCGATCGGCTAAGCCGTCTCACCACAATGTCGTGTGGGTTGATATTACATCGCATCTAGCTAGCAATAATCTCATCCCATTTAACGAGCAACAGTCTCATCACATTAACACGGGGATTTACCCCTCAATCACTCCTACACCGACATGTGTAGTTTCGGGGTTAGGTTGTTCCGACATACCCTTCCTCGGTGGCTAATCGATACTCCTAAAGCATTTGTTATTAAAATTATTTACCACTCAATTCATATTCCTTTAAATGTCATTCATTTTATTGACATCATTGGCCATAACGCAATATCATTCTTGGCACATTGGTCGTACTTGAAAATTCAACTCATTATTCCATTTTCAATCGTTATCATGAATAATCATCAACAAGGCCTTTCAACATTAAAGCTTTAAGCACATACTTGAACAAATTTGGGTCTTAGGCACATATGACTTCTTACACAATTGACATGGTAATTTTCATAAGAATTCACGCTTTCAAATCATAACATAGTAACACACAACCCATACTTAAATAAAATCCTCAAACATTAACTTAACATAACAAGAATCTTTGTACTACACATTGGACACATAATTATTTCGACACAAGGCTTATTTGCCATAAATTCAATTTATAAAGGGCATCACGAGACTTACAAGGACATTGCGGGGTTCAATTCTAAGAGAAGGGTTTAGCCAACATACGCTGCTTGAGCTTCCTTAAACTCTAAAATGTTCCATAAGTTGTAGCAACTTTAATCTATTGTAGAAATGTACAAATTTAACAAATATTAGGAAGATACTCATGGTTCTAGCTCCTTTGAGCATTTTATCAAATACTAGGCGTGCATTAAGGTTTCAACCCCCTTTCATGGAGGATCCCCTCATCCCACAACCCATTCTTTTCCATTTTAGCTCAAGCATCCCCATACCTCCCTTGATAATACATGCATGCAAAATAAACAACTCCCTTACCCAAAAATTATCTTACCAATTACCCATTCCTAGTTAAAATTCGAAATTAAGGATTAGGGTGTAGAATTTTACCTTTAGGATGAAGACCTAGTGTGCTTTCCTTGATAATATTCCAAGATTTGAATAAGAATTGAGGAATAATTGGTTCAGGAACTCTCACCCTCTCTAGAGCACTTTATTTCTCTCAAAATATCAGGTTTTTGCTCAAAAGATGGCACATATCGTCTGTTAAACGAAGTAGGGTCGGGTTATAAAACCTAAAAAATAAAGCTCTGGAACAGGATTTGTGGTCGCATATGCAACCGCATAATGCGTCTGCGGTTCGCGAAATAGACCGCATAATTGCCCTCCGAAACTGAGCAAAACTGACTCAGCCTGTGGTCATTATGCGGCTCGCAGACCGGTTCTACCATCGCATAATGTATCCCATAACTGGTCTGCGGTCGCATAATGCGCCGCAAACCTGATCTCCAAACTTGCCTAAGCTACTTCACTTTGCAGACATTATGCGGTCCGCATAGTGATTATGCAACCCCATAGTGGGCCGCATAAATGCATTTTTCTGCCCAAAAGTTTCCTTTTCTACAATCCTCTAACACGTGATCTTAGTTTGGCACCATGAAAACTTATATTCCTTTAAGAAATTTTACGTGGCCTTACATTCTCCCCTACTTAGGATCATTCGTCCTCGAATGAGGGTCAAAAACCATCATTAGCTTTCAATGTGGCCCAATTGTTAATTCACACACACCAGTAGTTTCAAACTTTGGCTAACTCCATAAATTTCCAAATATTTTGGCAGAGTCTCTCTTGAAAGTAGGCCTATCCACCTGCCAGAGAATCCCAGAAATCAATCCTAACAACATACACATAATCCGATAACGCAATATAACATAAAATAACACCAACCTTGGCCTCATAAGCAATATATTACCAGAAAAGGAACAGCCTTAACATCAACGGTACAAATGATATATAATTCATAGAAGGTAACTCTTAGCATTTTCATAGAACACAACTTTATAAATACATGTCTATTCAAACAAATAAGGGTACTTCTTCTTCATTTCTTCCTCGGCCTCCCAAGTAGCCTCTTGAACCTGTTGGTTTCGCCATAGCACTTTCACGGAGGCAATTTATTGATTTATCAACTTACGGACTTATCGATCAATAATAGAAATTGGAATCTCTTCATAAGTCAATTTCTCTTTAACCTCAATAGTCTCAACTGGAACAATGAGTGTCGGGTCTTCAACTACTCTCTTCAACATAGACACATGAAACACCGGGTGCACTAATGACATCTCAGGTGGTAGCTCAAGCTTGTACGCTACCTCACCGATCCTCTGAATGATTCTGTACGGTCTGACATACATAGGACTCAATTTCCCTTTCTTACCAAATCGCATTACACTTTTCATGGGGGAAACCCTCAAGAATACCTAATCATCTTCTTTGAACTCAAAATCCCTGCGACGAATATCCGAATAGGACTTCTGACGACTCTGAGCAGTCTTCAACCGCACCTTAATGATTTTAACTTTTTCCATAGCCTGATGTACGAGGTTTGTCCCTATCAACTCTGCTTCCCCAATCTCGAACCACCCAATGGGAGATCCACATCTCCTATCAATCAAGGCCTCGAATGGTGCCATCTGAATGCTAGCATGATAACTATTGTTGTAGGCAAATTCTATGAGTGGCAAATGATCATCCCAGCTACCTTTGAAGTCTAGAACACAAGTGCGCAACATATCCTCGAGCGTCTGAATAGTCCGCTCTGCCTGCCCGTCAGTCCACGGGTGAAAGGTTGTACTAAGATTCACTTGATTACCCAAACCTTTCTGAAATTTCTTCAAATAAATAGCAGTGAATTGTGCTCCCTGATCAGAAATGATGGAAACTAGAGTGCCATGAATCCTGACTATTTTTTTGATATACAACTGAGCATACTGTTCCGCTGTATCGCTAGCCTTAACCTGCAAAAAGTGGGTTGATTTCATGAGTCGATCCACAATCACCCAAATCGAATCAAACTTACGAGGAGTGCGAGGTAGTCCTACCACAAAGTCCAACCCATCGGGCCTTTGGTGTTCGGCCTTCACTTGCTGACAATTGGGACATCTCGCCACAAAGTCCGCTACATTTCTCTTCATATCATTCCACCAATAGGCTTCCTTAAGATCATGATACATTTTTGTAGAGCCCGGGTGCAAGGAATACCTAGCAATGTGAGCCTCGATCATGATTCTTTCCTGGAGACCATCCACATTTGAAACACATAGTCGCCCTTGGTACCTTAGGATAACATCATCTATGCCATGATAAAAGGCCACGGTATTATTTTTATGAATACCCTCCTTCAATTGTACCAACAATGGATCGTTGAATTGATTCTCCTTGACTTTCACCACAAGCGACGATTCAACCCTACTTTGCACAATCACCCCTCCTTCACTAGAGTCCGCAAGACGAACTCTCAAACTAGCCAATCGTTGAACTTCCTTGGCCAATGGCGTTTAAAACTCCTCCAAGTGTGCTAAACTACGCATAAATTTCCGGCTAAGAGCATCTGCCACAACATTAGCCTTTCCCGAATGATATAGATTATCAATGTCATAATCCTTGAGTAACTTAAGCCATCTTCTCTGCCTCAAATTCAATTCCTTCTATCTGAACATATACTGAAGGCTCTTATGGTCCATGAATATATCCACATGGACCCCCACACACATAATGACGCCAAATCTTCAATGCAAATACCATTGCCGCAAGCTCTAAGTCATGTGTTGGATAGTCCTTTTCATGATTCTTGAATTTCCTAGAAGAATACACTATCACCTTTCCATGTTGCATTAATACACACCCATGTACGACCCTTGAAGCATCGCAGCATATAACAAATCCATTTGTACCCTCTGGTAGAGTCAACACTGGTGTCGTAGTTAATCTAGATTTTAACTCTTGGAAGCTCCTTTCACAAGCATCTCACCATTGGAACTGTAACACCCCGGAAAATTTTGAAGTACTTAAGTGTAAAGCCCGGTAATATTTGAAAGAAAATAATGTTTGACGGTGCTGGACTAGGCTTACGTGTTGAGGATTATGGCAGACATTTGGGGTTAAACAATGCACGGGAAAGTAAAGGAAATTTTTTTGTGGAAAAGTGCATTTATGCGGTCCATTATGCGACCGCATAATCACTCTGTGGGCCACATAATGGCCGCAGAAGTGAACAGGAGAGGGCCATTCTAGAAGCAGTTATGCGGTCGACTATGCGACCGCATACACCGGCAGATTTTTGATCATTTTTGTCAGCAATTATGAGACCGATATGCAGTCGCATATACGACCGCAGAACCGTTCCGGAGCTCCATTTTTGGGTTTTTAAAACCCGACCCTATTTTGTTAAATACACTCTTTGGGACATTTTTGAGCAATAATCTAACATATTAGAGTGAGAGAGAGTGCCCTAGAGTGAGAAGGCATTCTTCAATAATTGTTCTTCAGTTCTTGCTCAAGTTTTGGAAGATTAATGAGGGAAACTCACTAGGTCTTCATCCTAGAGGTAAGATTCTACACCCTAACCCTCAATTTTGAATTTTGTGTAGGAATGGATAATTAGCAAGATAACTTTAGGGAATGAGGGTTGTTTATTTTACATGCATGTGTTATCAAAGGGTGTAGGAAGATTGTTGAGCTAAAAATGGTAAAGATTGGGTTGTGGGATGATGGAATCCTTCATAAAAAGGACCTTGAAACCTTATGCACACATAGTGTTTGATAAAATGCTCAACTGAGCTAGAACCATGATCATCTTCCTAATTTTGGTGCAATTTGTTATATTTCTAAAATAGATTAAAGTTGCTAAGAATTCCGGAACATTTAGAGTATAAGGAAGCTCAAGTGAGGTATGTTGGCTAAACTCTTCCCTTAGAATGGAATCCCACGATATTCATGTAAATTATGTAAGTCTTGAGTGATTCATTATGAAACTAGCTATTCCGAGTAAGATTGGGTTGAAAGATATATGTTCAACAAGCATCCCAAATGCTTTATTCATGTTATGTTACCAATTACGGACTTGTTAAAATATGGGTTTTGCATTAATAATGTTTTGACTTAAGTTCAAATGAAGGCTATTATGCCAAATTTTGTGAAATATCTCTATGTGCCTTATACTCTAAATTGCTCACATGTGTACTACACACCTTGATTTGAATTGTATTTGTTCTTGATGATGATAATGATATTTCAAATTGATAAGGTGAGCATGAAATACTGAATATGGCCAGCGTGCCAAGAATAATCTTATAATTATGGCCATTAGTGCCAATGAAATGAAAATATGTGAAATTAAATATGAAATGTGATGATTGATATAAAAAGGTTGATGTCTTAAATAAGACAGCCTAGCCGTTCAGGTCGTCATCGGACACCATGCCGCACATATAGTGGTGATTGTGCTGGAAATAGTAATTAAAATTGTGATTATGGTGGATGTCCCTAATGGATAGCCTAGCCGATCGGGTCATGATCGAACTCCGTGATTAAATACGGTGGTATTGATATTGAGAGAAATTGTGGTTGATGTCTCTAATAAGAGAGCCTAGCCGATCGAGTCATGATCGGACTCCGTGCTAAGAGTACGGTGGTACCGGTTTTGTTAATAATGCTATTGTGAAGAATAGTATTGTGGACAATGGTATATCAATACTAAAAATCTCCCAATGTGAGATATGAAATTAATTTGAACACTGACTTGATCCTAAATTGAGGTTTGATGTTGATTAAGGCTTTCATTGATATTATGATAATCTTGTTTATGTTATTTGTCATTCTATTGAGAGGGTGTTTAGCTATACATACTAGTGCTACTCAACGGTACTAGCGTCCCTTTTGCCGAGGGCACAACATATTTAAATGGATGCAGGTGGTTCCATAGCAGGAGACATTGATAAGTGATAGCAGTACACCCTTTTCAGCTGATTTGGTGAGTCCCACTTCATCTCGGGGTCATGTATCTTTTGTTTCTCATGTACCGTGTTTTGAGGTATAGCCGGGGCCTTGTTGCCAGCATTTTCATATTACTCTTCTATTATACTTAGAGGCTCCGTAGACAGATTGTGGGTTATGGCTGATGTTGGGAATTGAACTAGAAATGTTGGTACTTGGAAATCATATTTTTCATTAATTCTATAAACTCTTAATATTTTGGAATTTATAAATGAAGCAGCTAATGGGAATGAAATGGAAGTTATTAATGAAATCTTTTCATTGTTGATTAATGGAGTACATCTCCTCTTTATTCATGGATGAGTTTGGGTAGAAGAAAATCTAATAGGCTTGCTCGGCCGGGTTTTCTCGGTTGAGCGCTGGTTACGCTCCACGAGTTTGGGGCATAAAAAACTTGGTATCAGAGCCTAAGATTTTAATATGTCCTAGGATATCTCGGAGTCGTGTCTAGTAGAGTCCTTATTATCGGTGTGTTGTCGACCACATCTATAATTTGGATGCTATATGGGTATTTAGGAATAATACCCTTCTTACATGTTCTTGATCTTGTGATAAAGCTAGTTGTAAGATTGTTCCTCCGTTAACTCCTGAGTAGCTCTAATTTTCAGTACATGGCACCTAAGAAGAAGTCAAGAACTGGCCAAAGAGCCAATGTCACCCTAGGAGTGACAGTTGATCGTATAATTGATGATGCGGGCGAGCACCCAAGGAGTGAGGATATTCCTCCATATACTACACTGCCTGACTCTACTACAACTGATCACACCGCACCTGCCCCTACACCTACTGAAGGTGCAACAGTTCCTCCAACTGATATACCAGTTCCACATCCAGTTCCAGCTTCCGATTCTGGTGTTTCTGATGATGATCTTAAGGGAGCCATACAAATGTTGACTCAAATAGTGGCTTCCCAGACCCAGAGGTCAAATGTTGCACCCACTTCTTCCAGTCAGCCAGGGGATTCTACTGGTTGGAGGGTGAACAGGTTTCTCCAGTTGGATCCTCCAGTGTTCACGGGTACTAACTAGGAGGAAGATCCCCAGAATTTCATTGATGAGATGCACAAGACTCTCAGAGTTATGCATGCTACTGTAACAGAGGCAGTGGAATTGGCCTCCTACCGGCTGAAAGAGGTGGCATATTCTTGGTTTGAACTATGAGAGGAGTCCTGTGAAGAAGGGAGCCCTCCGACGAGATGGGGTGAGTTTGCCGATGACTTCATTGATCATTTCTTGCCTGCCGAGACTAAGGTAGCCCGTGCTACTGAGTTTGAGAACTTGAGGCAAGGTAGCCTGAGTGTGGGGGATTACCATATGAGATTCGCGTGCCTTTCTAAGTATGCCATTTACATGCTGCCCACTATGGAGGCTAGAGTGAGCCGATTTGTACAGGGCCTTAGTCCTTTGGTAATTAATGAGGCTGCTACAGCTACCTTGAATTCTGATATGAACTATGGAAAGATGGTGGCATTCACTCACGCCACAGAGACCCGCATATTAAGGAACAGAATGGAGCGAGAGGGTAGTAATAAGGCCCGGTCTACGGGAAACTTTGGTGGTTCTTCGGGTGGTGGCATGTCAACATTCAGAGGAGGATCGTCAGGGCCATTACAGTCCTTTTCTCAGTCTTCAGCTAGTGCACCGCCATCAGGGCCTAGTCAGCAGCAACAGTGAAGACGTTTCAGGCCCAGTCAGGGCAACAGGGGCTCATATCAGCAGGGTCCTCATGGTGGTCAATTCAAGTAGTAGATGAGGCCACCATGTCCTCGTTATGGAAAGATGCACCTAGGAATATTCTACATGGACTTACCCATATGCTATGGATGCGGATTTAGAGGTCACATTCAGAGGGATTGTCATTCGTCTCACCAGGGTGCGAGCAGGGGCATGGCACAACAAGCCAATTCTGCAGCTACTACATGCGCAGCACCTCCTCCAGCTGGAGGCACTCCAACACACGCAGGGTGTGGTGCAGCTAGGGGTGTAGCACAGAGTTCGGGAGGATCCGGACATTTCTATGCTATGAGGGGTCTCGAGAATTCAGAGGCTTCTCTAGATGCTGTCACAGGTATATTCACTATCCAATCTCATGATGTATATCCTCTTATTAATCCCGGTTTCACTTTGTCATATGTCACACCTTATGTTGCTATGGAATTTTGGATAGAACCAGAACAGCTTTATAAGTCGTTCTCTGTATCTACTCCGGTTGGTGAGTCTATTTTGGCCGCGCGGGTTTATAGGGATTGTGTTGTCATGTTGCGTGGTCGGAACACTGTGGCCGATCTTATTGAATTGAGAATGGTCGATTTTGATGTGACAATGGGGATGGATTGGCTTTATTCATGTTTTGCCAAGCTTGATTGCCGAACCAGGACTGTTAGGTTTGAATTTCCAAGTGAGCTAGTTATTAAGTGGAAGGGTGATGATGTAGTGCCGAAGGGTAGGTTTTGTTTCTTACCTTAAGGCCACAAAGATGATCAACAAGGGATGTATTTACCATTTGGTTCGGGTTACGGACACCGATGCTGAGGCACCTACACTTGAGTCTGTGCCTGTTGTGAATGAATTTCCAGGAGTCTTTTCGGATGAACTCCCTAGGATCCCACCAGACAGAGAGATTGATTTTGGGATTGATGTGATGCCAGACACACATCCTATATCTATTCCACCCTACAGAATGGCACAGGCAGAATTGAAGGAGCTAAAGGAACAATTCAGAGATTTGTTAGAAAAGGGTTTCATTCGGCCGAGTGTGTCGCCTTGGGGCGCACCGGTCCTTTTTGTAAGAAAGAAAGAAGGGTCACTCAGAATGTGTATTGACTATCGGCAGCTTAGTAAGGTAACAATCAAAAATAAGTACCCACTGCCAAGGATAGGTGACTTGTTTGACCAATTGAAAGGTGCTAGGTACCTCTCCAAAATTGATTTAAGATCCGGGTATCACCAATTGAAGATCAGGGAGCAGGATATTCCGAAAACAACTTTTAGGACCCGGTATGGGCATTTTGAATTTCTGGTGATGTCTTTTCGGCTAACAAATGCCCCAGCAACCTTCATGGATCTTATGAATCGCGTTTTTAAGCCATTCCTCGACTCCTTTTTGATAGTGTTCATTGACAATATTGTTGTATATTCACGAAGTCACCCCACCATCTCAGGGTAGTTCTGCAAACCCTGCATCATCACAAATTATATGCAAAGTTTTCAAAATGTGAATTTTGGCTCGAGTCGGTCATATTCTTGGGTCATGTTGTCTCCAATGAAGGAATTAAGGTTGATCCTAAGAAAATTGTAGCTGTGAAGAATTGGCCGAGGCCTACAACTCCAACAGAGATTCGCAGTTTCTTAGGCTTAGCTGGATATTACAGAATGTTCGTGGAGGGGTTTTCTACTCTTGCCTCTCCATTGACTAAATTGAAGCAGAAGGCAATTAAGTTCCAATGGTCAGATTCTTGTGAAAAGAGTTCCCATGAATTGAAAGCAAGATTGACTACGACACCGATGTTGACTCTAACAGAGGGTATAAATGGATTTGTGGTATATTGTGATGCTTCAAGAATCGGGCTTGGGTGTGTATTAATGCAACATGGGAAGGTGATAGCTTATACTGCTAGGCAATGCAAGAATCATGAAAAGAACTATCCAACACATGATTTAGAACTTGCAGCAGTGGTATTTTTATTGAAAATTTGGCATCATTATTTATATGGGGTCCATGTGGATATATTAACGGACCATGAGAGCCTTCAACATATTTTCAAACAGAAGGATTGAATCTGGGGTAGAGAAGATGGCTTGAATTACTGAAGGATTATGACATTAATATTTTATACCATCCGGGGAAATCTATGGGTAGTTTAGCACACTTGGAGGCATACCAAAGGCCATTGGCCAAGGAAGTTCATCGATTGGCTAGTTTGGGAGTTCGTCTTACGGACTCTAGTGAAGGAGGGGTAATTGTGCAGAATAGGGCCGAATCATCACTTGTTGTGGAAGTTAAAGAGAACCAATACAATGATCCAATGTTGGTGCAATTGAAAGAGGGAATTTATAATCATAAGACCATGGCCTTTTCTCTTGGAATGGATGATGGTACACTAAGGTACCAAGGGCGACTATGTGTTCCAAATGTGGATGGTCTCCGTGAAAGAATTTTGACTGAAGCTCACACTTCTAGATATTCTGTGCACCCAGGTTCTACAAAAATGTATCATGATCTTAAGGAAGACTATTGGTGGAATAATATGAAGAGGAATGCGGCGGACTTTGTGGCAAGATTTCCAAATTGTCAGCAAGTGAAGGCCGAACACCAAATGCCCGGTGGGTTAGCATAGAACATAGAAACTCCAATATGGAAATGGGAGATGATCAATATAGGCTTTGTAGTAGGACTACCTTGCACTCCTCGCAAGTTTCACTCGATTTGGGTAATTGTGGACTGACTCACGAAATTAGCACATTTCTTACCTGTTAAGGCTACCAAGACAGCAGAACAATATGCTCAGTTATATGTCAAGGAAATAGTCAGGTTGCATGGCAATGCAGTTTCTATTATCCCAGATCGGGGGGTACAATTCACGGCTAATATTTGGAAGAAGATTAAGCAAGGTTTGGGTACTCATGTAAATCGTAGTACAACCTTTCACCTGCCGACTTACAGGGAGGCAGAGAGGACTATTCGGACGCTTGAGGATATGTTGCGAGCTTGTGTTCTTGACTTCAAAGGTAGCTGGGATGATCATTTACCACTCATAGGATTTGCATACAATAATAGCTATCATGCTAGCATTCAAAGGGCACCGTTCGAGGCTTTATATGGTAGGTGATGTAGATATCCCATTGGGTGGTTCGAAATTAGGCAAGCAGAGTTGATAGAGCCAGACCTCATGCATTAGGCTATGAAAAAAGTTAAAATCATTAAGGAGCGGTTAAAGACTACTTAGAGTCATCAGAATTCCTATTCGGATGTTCGTCGTAGGGATTTGGAGTTTAGAGAAGATGATTTGATAATCTTGAAAATTTCCCCCATGAAAGGGGTAATGCGATTTGGTAAGAAAGGGAAATTGAGTCCGAGGTATGTCAGACAGTACAAAAGCATTACCATTTTCATGGATCGGTGAGGTGTCGTACAAGCTTGAGCTACCACCTGAGATGTCATTAGTACACTCGGTGTTTCATGTGTCTATGATGAAGAAAGTAGTTGGAGATCTGACACTCATTGTTCCGGTTGAGACTATTGAGGTAAATGAGAAATTGACTTATGAATATATTCCGGTTTTTATTATTGATCGCCAAGTCCGAAAATTGAGAAATAAAGAAATTACCTTCGTAAAAGTGTTGTGGCGAAACCAACATGTTGAAGAGGCTACTTGGGAGGCCGAGAAAGAAATGAACAAAAAGTATCCTTATTTGTTTGAATGACCATGTATTTATAAAGTTGTGATCTAGGAAAATTATAAGACTTACTTTCTATGAATTATGTATCATTTGTACATTTGATGTTGAGGGTGTTCCGTTCTGGAAATATATTGCCTTTGAGGCCACAATTGGTGTTGTTTCGTATTATGTTACGTCGTTGGATTATGTATATGCTGTTAGGAAGTGTTTCTAGGGCTCTCTCACAGGTGGATAGGCCTAATTACAAAGGAAACTCTGACGAAAGTTTTGGAAATTTAGGGAGTTAGTCAAATTTGTGGCTGCTAGTTTGTGGTATAAAACAAACTAATTTGCATAAGATGCTAATGAAAGATTTTTACCCTCATTCGAGGACAAATGATCCTAAGCGAGGGTGAATGTAACACACCGGAAAATTTCGAAGTATTTAAGTGTAAAGACCGATAAAATTTACAAAGAAAATAATGTTTCGTGGTGCCGGACTTTTTGGGTTGAACAATGCACGGGAAAGTAAAGAAAATATTTTGGCGGGAAAGTGCGTTCATGCGGTCCATTATGCGACCGCATAATGGCCGCAAAAGTGAGCAGGATACAGCCATTCTGGAAGCAGCTATGCGGTCGACTATGTGACCGTATAACAGTTATACGGACCGCATAGTGACCGCATACACAGGCAGATTTTTTTATCATTTTTGTCAGCAAGTATGCGACCGATATGCGGTCGCATATGCGACTGCAGAACCATTTCGGAGCTTCATTTTTGGGTTTTTAAAACCCGACCCTATTTCGTTGATGTCTCTAATGAGATAGCCTAGCCGATCGGGTCATGATCGGAGTCCGTGCTAAGAGTACGGTCGTACCGGTTTTGTGAATAATTGTATTGTCAATAATGGTATTGTGAATAATGGTATTGTGGACAATGGTACATCGATACAAACAATTTCCCAATGTGAGATATGGAAATTAATTTGAACATTGTCTTGATCCTAAATTGTTATTTGACATTGACTAAGGCTTTCATTGATATTATGATAATGTTGTTTCTATTATTTGTCATTCTATTGAGAGGGTGTTTAGTTATACATACTAGTGCTAATCAACGGTACCAACATCCGTTTTGCCAGGGGCGCTGCATCTTTAAATAACTGCAGGTGGTTCCACAGCAGGAGACACTGATTAGTGATAGCAGTATACTCTTTTCAGCTGATTTGGTGAGCCCCACTTCATCTCGGGGTCATGTATCTTTTATTCCTCATGTACC
Source organism: Nicotiana tomentosiformis (assembly GCF_000390325.3). Classification (NCBI taxonomy): domain Eukaryota; kingdom Viridiplantae; phylum Streptophyta; class Magnoliopsida; order Solanales; family Solanaceae; genus Nicotiana; species Nicotiana tomentosiformis. Next base: position 56,485,197 of record NC_090816.1, on the reverse strand, counting down.
ATGTTTTGAGGTATAGCCGGGGCCTTGTTGCCAGCATTTCCATATTACTCTTCTACTGTACATAGAGGCTTCGTAGACAGATTGTGGGTTATTGTTGATGTTTGGAATTGAACTGGATATGTTGGTACTTGGAAATCATGTTTTTCATTAATTCTATAAACTCGTAATATTTTGAAATTTATAAATGAAGCTACTAATGGGAATGAAATGGAAGTTATTAATGAAATCCTTTCAGTGTTGATTAATGGAGTACATCTCCTCTTTATTCATGGATGAGTTTGGGTAGAAGGAAATCTAACAGGCTTGCTCGGCCGGGTTCTCTCGATTGAGAGTCGGTCGCGCTCCCCGAGTTTGGGGCATGACAAGAACTTAACCGCCTCCTACGTCAATTTATTCATCAGATAAGCAAGTGTAGAGAACCCCTCCACAAACTTCCTGTTATATCTAGCTAAGCCCAGGAAACTACGAATCTCTGTTGGGGTAGTAGGTATAGGCCAATTCTTCACAGCTGCAATCTTCAAGCAAAAATTCACATTTTGAAAATTTGCATACAACTGGTGCTGATGCAAAGTCTGCAAAACTGCCCTGAGATGATCGGCATGGTCCTCCCGACTCCGCGAATAAACAAGAATATTATCAATAAACACTATCACAAAGGTGTCGAGGAAAGGTTTGAAGACTCGATTCATATGAACCATGAAAACTGCTGGGGCAATTGTTAGCCCGAAGACATTACCAAAAATTCAAAGTGCCCATATTGGGTCCTGAAAGTTGTTTTCGGAATATCCTGCTCCTTGATCATCAATTGGCGATACCCGGATCATAAATCGATCTTGGAGAAGTACTTAGCACCCTACAATTGATCAAACAAGTCATATATCCTTGGTAATGGGTACTTATTTTTGATTTTAACCTTGTGGAGATACCGATAGTCAATACACATTTTTAGTGACCCATCCGTCTTTCTTACAAATAGAACTGGTGCGCCCCAAGGCAACACACTTGGCCGGATGAAACCCTTCGCTAATAAATCTTTCAATTGTTCTTTTAGTTCTTTCAATTCTGCTGGTGACATTCTGTATGGTGGAAGAGATATAGGCTACATGCCTGGCATCACATCAATTCCAAAATCAATCTGCCTTTCTGGAGGGATCCCAGGGAAATCATCCGGAAAGACCTCCGAAAATTCATTCACAACAGACACATATTCAAGTGTAGGTGCCTCGGCATCGGTGTCTGTTACCCAGACCAAATGGTAGATACACCACTTGTTAATCATCTTTATGGCCTTAAGGTAAGAAATAAACCTACCCTTTGGCACCATATTATCCCCCTTCCATTCAATCACTAACTCAGTTGGAAATTCAAACCTAACGGTACTGGTTCAACAGTCAAGCTTAGTGAAACATGAGTAAAGCCAATCCATCCCCATTATTACATAAAAATCGACCATCCCCAATTCAATGAGATCAGCCATGGTGTCTTGACCATGCACCGTAACAACACAATCTCCATAAACCCGTGCGGCCACGATAGACTCACTAACTGGAGTAGATACAGAGAACGACTCATTGAGTTGTTCCGGTTCTATCCCAAATTCTATGGCCACATAGGGAGTGACATAAGACAAGGTGAAACCGGGATTAATAAGAGCATACACATCGTGAGAATGGACAGTCAATGCACCTGTGACAACATCTGGAGAAGACTCTGAACTCTAGCGATCCCTCATAGCATAAAAACGACTGGGTCCTCCCGATCTCTAGGTGCCACAACTAGCTGCACCACGCCCTGCAGGGGTTGAGGTGCCTCAAGCTGGAGGAGATGCTACGAATGTAGTAGCTGCAGAATTGGCTGGCTGTGTTGTACCCATGCCCATGCTCTGGTGACCCCTTATACCACACCCGTAGCATATGGGCTGGTCCATGTAGTAGGTCCCGACATGTATATTTTCACACCTAGGGCATGGGGGCCACCACAGCTACTGAATGCTCCCACCGGACGGACCCTGTTGGTAGGATCCCCTATTGCCATGGCAGGGCCTAAAATGGTTCCCTTGCTGCTGAATGGGCACCGATGGTGGTGCACTGATTGACGACTGAGTAAAAGACTGGGAAGGCTTTGATGACCCTCCTCTGAAAGATGTCCTACCACCACCACCACCTCCAGAACTACCGCTGAAGTTGCCCGCTGACCGGGCCTTGATGCTACTCTATTTCTCCATTCTATTCTTCAGTTTGCGGGTCTCTATGGCTTAAGAAAATGCCACCATCTTACCATAGTTCATTTCAGAGTTCAAGGTAGCTGTGGTAGCCTCATTAATAACCAAGGGGCTAAGGCCCTATACGAACCGGCGTACTCTAGCCTCCATAGTAGGCAACATGTAGATGGCATATTTTGACTGGCGCACGAATCTTATATGATACCCCCACACACTTATGCTCCCCTATTTCAGGTTCTCAATCATGGTGGCATGGGCTTCCTTAGTCTCGACAGTAAATAAATGATCAATAAAAGCATCGGCAAACTCACTCCATCTTGCCGGAGGGCTTCCCTCCTCATGGGAATCCTCCCATGTCTCAAACAAATAATACGCCACCCATTTCAGGTGGTAGGAGGCAAACTATGCTCACTTAGTCTCAGTAGCATGCATAACTCGGAAGGTCTTGTGCATCTCATCATTAAAAGCCTGGGGGTCCTCCTCAAGATCAGTACCTATGAACACTGGAGGGTCCAACTAGAGAAATCTGTTTACTCTGGAACTAGTGGAATCCCCTGGTTGACAAGAAGAAGTAGGTACAACATGTGGTCTTTGGACTTGAGAAGCCAATATTTGAGCCAACATCTGTATGGCTCCCCTAAGATCCCCATCGGATACACCGGGATCGGAAGCTGGGGCTGGAGGTGGAACTTTAATATCAGTAGGAGGGACCGCTGCACCCTCAGTAGGTGCAGGAAATGGTGCGGTCTGACCAGGTGTAGTGGAATCAGGCAGTATGGTAGTCGGGGGAATATTATCACTCCTCGGGTGTTCACCCGCATCATCAAGTAAAGGATCAACTGCCACTCGTGGGGTAGCATTGGCACCTTGGCCAGTTCTTGCTTTCTTCTTAGGTGCCATATACTGAAAATTAGAGCAATGCACAAGTTAAAAAGGAACAATCTTACAATGATCTTTATTGCACAATCTAGAATATCAACGAGAGGTATTATTCCTAAATGCCCAAGTAGCCTCCTAATTATAGATGTGGTCGACAACGCACTGATAAAAAGGACTCTACTAGAAATGGCTCTGAGACATCCTAGGACAGTTTCAAACCATAGGCTCTGATACCAAGTTTGTCACGTCCTGACCTTGGGAGCGCAACCGGCTCTCAACAGAGTTACCTCGGTCGAGCAAGCTTGTACAATACCGTCTACCCAACTAACCCAAAAATAAATAGAAGAATACATTTTATTAATAAGTCAATAAGAAGTCATGTGAACAACACCGGTTCATTTCCATTAGTAATGTCATTAACAAGTCTTCAAAATAGTACGTTGTACAATCAAAGTTAAAGTGGAATAGATGATACTATTACAACATTTTTTATTTAACTTTCCCAAACACATATACAACCCACACTATATCTACGGAGCCTCTAACAGGAATAGAAGAGTACTATTACAGTTCCGGCTATACCTCAAAACATAATACACCCGGAACAAAAGATGCACAACCCCGGAATGAAGTGGGGCTCACCAAGTCAGCTAGGAAAAGAGTGTACCGCTATCAATGGTCAATGCCTTTCGCTGCGGAACCACCTGCATCCATTAAATATGCAGCACCTCCGGCAAAAGGGACGTCAGTACATGTCGAATAGTACTAGTATAAAAACAAAAACATATTTCCAAGGACTTGGAAATACAACATGAATATGATGAATCATGGTAACGATCATAGGGCATAGATAGCCATAAAAGACAAAACAGATTTATTAAGAACTTCCCATAAAACTTCTAAACTTCAAGTCCCGAATCCTCTATAACTACTTTTACACAGAGCGTCTTTGCCGCCTCACCCCAATGAATACGGGTGGAGGTGCAATCACAGTACCAGAAACTCTACACAAAGAGGCCCCGTTGCCTCACCCCAATATATGGGGATGGAGGTGTAATCACAATACCACAACTATACATAAAGCAGCCACGCTTCCTCACCCCAACGTATGCGGGTGGAGGTGTAATCACAATACCACAACACTACACAAAGTGGCCCTGCCGCCTCACCCCAACATATGCAGGTGGAGGTGTAACCACAATGCCACAGCTCGAGTTCCCAAAATGATAATAATATGTACAAAAGAGTTCCCTTCTAATCAACTGTTTGGCACCTTTGGCCTTAGCGAATGTAAATTCATAAAGTTTCATCATATGAGAAATGGGCTTAATCACATTGATTTCATACGAGATCTTCTTCCCAAAGGGGTATAACATGACTAAGTCAAAAATAGAGAATCATTAATACACGAGGGTTCTAACATCTTATGCCAATTGGGCGTCAATTCTACTAGTTTGAATACCCCACATCAACATCGTTCCAAGTTTAACAACACATGATAGAATTTTATAAGGATTCGGGATTTCTGATACTAGAACAAGAGTTTAGCCTTCATACCTCACTTTGAGCTTCCCTTAATTCACTACACAGTTTCGAAAATCCTAGCAACTTTGATCTATTTAGAGAAATAGCAAAATTGAACACAAATTAGGAAGATATTCATGGTATCTGCTCATTGGAGCATTTTATCAAACACTAGGTGTGCGAATTTGATTACAAAGTTCTTCCACAAGATTTCCTTTACTCCACAACTAATTCAACACCAAGAGTTTACTCATACTAGTTTAATTTCCTCCCCACCATCCTCATAGCTACATGCATGCATAAATTACAACTCCCATACCCAAAAATCATACTCCCAAATTACCCATCTTATACCCAAACTCGAAATTAAAGACTAGAACACTCCTACTTCTCTCTAAAATATCAAATTTTTTCTTCAAAAGAGAGTCCATCTACTTCAATATATCGAAATAGGGTCGGGTCAATTAATAGAAAAATTGAAGCACCGATGCAGATTTACGGTCCCATATGCGATCGCATAATGCTTTTGTGGTCCGCAAAATGGACCGCACAATTGCCTTCCAGAACTGGGCGATTTTGCCTCATTCTGTGACCGGTCAGCGGTCCGCAGACCAATTCTGCAGTCACATAATGGACCACAGAACATCCTTTAGAAATTTCTCATGTTGATTCTATGATGGGATCTGCAGCCAGCAAAACGGTTCTGCGGCCGCATAATGGTCCTCAAACTTTAGCTCATGTTTCTGCTTCACTTTATGGACGATCTATGGCCCGCATAGTGTACCGCAGAAATGCCATAGTCTACGACATGATTCCTTCAATTCCCCAACGCACTATTCAACCCAAATGGTTCGAGCCATCCCAGGTGGCCTTTTCTCAGCTTACGGACTTGCCTATCAAGAATGGCAACTGAAATTTCTTCATAAGTCAATTCTTCATTAACCTCAATTGTCTCAACCGGAACTATAAGCGACGGATCTCTAACCACCTTCTTCAATATGGATACATGAAACACCGGGTGCACTAAAGACATCTCTTGAGGTAGTTCTAGCCTGTAAGCCACCTGACCAATCCTCTGAGTGATTCTATATTGTCCGACATACCTCGGACTCAATTTTCATTTCTTACCAAACCGCATTACACCCTTTATAAGGGAAACCTTCAAAAATACCCAATCATCTTCTTTGAACTCCAAATACCTGCGATGCACATCCGAATAGGACTTTTGACGACTCTGAGCAGTTTTCAACCGTTCTGTAATGATCTTAACCTTCTTCATAGCCTGATGCATGAGGTCCGGTCCTATCAATTTTTCTTCCCCAATATGGAACCACCCAATGAGAGATCTACATCTCCTATCATATAAAGCATCGAACGGTGCCATCTGGCTACTAGCATGGTAAATGTTGTTGCAGAAAAATTCAATGAGCGCAAATGATCATCCCAGCTACACTTGAAGTCAAAAACACAAGCTCGCAACATATCCCCATGCGTATGAATAGTCCTCTCTGCCTACCTGTCAGTCGGTGGGTTAAAGGTTGTACTAAGATTTACCTGAGTACCCAAACCTTGCTGAATCTTCTTCCAAAAATTAGCCGTGAATTGTACCCCCCCCCCGATCTGAGATAATAGAAACTGCAGTGCCATGCAACTTGACTATTTCCTTGACATATAACTGAGCATATTATTCTTCTGTCTTGGTAGCCTTAACAGGTAAGAAGTGTGCTAATTTTGTGAGTCGGTCCACAATTACCCAAATCGAGTGAAACTTGTGAGGAGTGAGAGGTAGTCCTACCACGAAGTCCATATTGATCATCTCCCATTTCCACATTGGAGTTTCTATGTTCTGTGCTAACACACCGGGCCATTGGTGTTCGGCCTTCACTTGCTGACAATTTGGACATCTTGCCACAAAGTCCACTATATTCCTCTTTATATCATTTCACCAGTAGACTTCCTTGAGATCATGATACATCTTTGTGGATCCCGAGTGCTCAAAATAGCTAGAAGTGTGAGCCTCGGTCAGGATTCTTTCCCAGAGACCATCCACAATCGGAACACATAGTCGCCCTTGGTACCTTAGTGTACCATCATCCATGCCAAGAGAAAAGGCCATGGTCTTATGTTTATGAATCCTTGCCTTCAATTGTACCAACAATGGGTCGTTGTATTGCTTTTCCTTAACTTCCACAACAATTGATGATTCAGCCCTATTTTGCACAATCACTCCTCCATCACTAGAATCCACAAGACGAACTCCCAAACTAGCCAACCGATGAATCTCCTTGGCCAACGACCTTTAATATGCCTCCAAGTCAACCAAACTACCCATATATTTCTGGCTAAAAGCATCCGCTACAATATTAGCGTTTCCGGGATGATACAGAATATTGATGTCGTAATCCTTGAGTAATTAAAGCCACCGTCTCTGCCTCAGATTCAACTCCTTCTGTTGGAAAATGTATTTAAGGCTTTTGTGGTCCGTGAATATATCCACATGGACTCCATACAAATAATGACGCCAAATCTTTAATGCAAAGACCACCGCTGCAAGCTCTAAATCATGAGTTGGATAGTTCTTTTCATGATTCTTGAGTTTCCTATAACCTTGCCATGTTGCATTACTACACACCCAAGTCCGATTCTTGAAGCATCAAAATATACCACAAACCCATTTGTACCCTCTGGTAGGGTCAACACTAGTGTCGTAGTCAATCTTGATTTCAACTCCTGGAAGCTTCTTTCATAAGCATCTGACCATTGGAACTTAAGCGCCCTCTGCGTCAATTTAGTCAACGGAGAGGCAAGAATAGAGAATCCCTCCACAAACTTCCTGTAATACCCAGCTAAGCCTAAGAAACTGCGAATATCTGTTGGGGTAGTATGTCTAGGTCAATTCTTCACAGCTGCAATCTTCTGAGGATCAACCCCAAATCCTTCTCCGGAGACAACATGACTCAAGAACGTGACAGATTCAAGCCACAATTCACATTTCGAAAACTTCGCATACAATTTGTGTTGATATAGAGTCTGTAGAACTACCGTGAGATGATCGGCATGGTCCTCTTGACCTCGCAAATATAACAAAATATCATCAATGAACACTATCACAAAAGAGTCAAGAACAGGCTTGAAGACTCTATTCATAAGGTCCATGAAAGCTGTCGGGGCATTTGTTAGCCCAAAAGACATTACCAGTAATTCAAACTGCCCATATCGGGTCTTGAAAGCTGTTATCGGAATATCCTGCTCCCTGATATTTAATTGTTGTTATCGAACTCTGTGCTCCACCCCTAGCTGCACCATGCCCTGCGAGTGTTGGAGTACCTCGAGCCGGAAGAGGTGTTGTGGATGTAGTAGCTGCAGAACTGGTTGGCTGTGCCATGCCCCTACCCGCACCCTGGTAGGACGAACGACAATCCCTCTGAATGTGACCCCTCAATCCGCATCCGTAGCATATGGGTAAGTCCATGTAGCATATTCCTAGGTACATCTTTCTACAACTAGGACATGGGGGCCTCCTCTACTGCTGGAATCTACCACCAGGATGACCCTGTTGATTGGATCCCATGTTGCCCTTACTGGGCCTGAAACTGCTCCACTGTTGCTTCTGACTGGGCCCTGATGGCGGTGCACTAGCCGAAGACTGAGCAAACGACTGTGATGGCCCTAACAACCCTCCTCTGAAGGATGACCTGCCGCCACCAGTAGAACCACCAAAGTTGCCCGTAGACCGGGCCATATTACTGCCCTCTCGCTCCATTCTGTTCCTTAATTTGCGGGTATCTATGGCTTGAGTGAATGCCACCATTTTTCCATAGTTCATATCAGAATTCAAGGCAGTTATAGCAGCCTCATTAATTACCAAAGGACTAAGGCCCTGTACAAATCGACGCACTATAGCATCCATAGTAGGTAGCATGTAAATAACATACTTAGACAGGCACGCGAATCTCATATGGTAATCCCACACACTCGGGCTACCTTGCCTTAAGTTCTCAAACTCAGTAGCATGGGCTGCCTTAGTCTCGGCTGGCAAGAAATGATCAATGAAAGCATCGGCAAACCCATTGCACTTCGCCGGAGGGCTTATTTCTTCACGGGACTCCTCCCATAGTTCAAATCGAGAATATGCAACCTTTTTCAAGCGGTAGAAGGCCAATTCTACTGCCTTCATTTCAGTAGCACACATAACTCTAAGAGTCTTGTGCATTTCATCATTGACATCCTGGGGATCCTCCTCTGGATTAGTACCCGTGAACACTGGAAGATCCAATTGGAGGAACCTGTTCACCCTGGAACTAGTAGAATCCCCTGGCTGACTGGAAGAAGTGGGTGCAACATTTAACCTCTGGGCCTGGGATGCCACTATCTGAGCCAACATCTGCATGGCTCCCCTAAGATCAACCTCAGAAACACCAGAATCAGAAGCTGGAATTGGAGGTGGAACTGGTATATCAGTTGGAGGAATTGTTGCGCCTTCAGTAAGTGTAGGGGCAGGTGCGGTTTGATCAGTTGTAGTAGAGTCGGGCACTGTAGTTACTGGAGGAATATTCTCACTCCTCGGGTGCTCACCCGCATCATCAATTATAGGATCAACTGTCACTCCTGGTGTGACGTTGGCCCTTTGGCTAGTTCTTACCTTCTTTTTAGGTGCCATGTACTGAAAATTAGAGCAACTCATGAGTTAAAGGAGGAACAATCTTACAACCAGCTTTATCGCACAATTAAGAACATGAAAGAAGGGTATTATTCCTAAAAGCCCATGTAGCATCCTAATTATAGATGTGGTCGACAATACACCGATAATAAGGA